>NW_027825267.1:0-273 GCF_054177405.1 Leptonychotes weddellii | reverse complement strand
GTGGCTCAGTCGGTTGAGCGACTGCCTTCGGCTCAGGTCATGATCCTAGGGTCCTGGGATCGAGTCCCACATCGGGCTCCCTGCTCTGCAGGGAGCCTGCTTCTCCCTCTCCCACTCCCCCTGCTTGTGTTCCCTCTCTCGCTGTGTCTCTCTCTGTCAAATAAATAAATAAAATCTTTAAAAAAAAAAAAAAAAGAAAGAAAGTCACAAAGGTTGGAAAGAAGTAAAAGTGTCTTGTTGCAGATGTTTCTCTACTGTAGAAATCCTAGAATC
>NW_027825266.1:0-273 GCF_054177405.1 Leptonychotes weddellii | reverse complement strand
AGAAGGGGAAAAAATTACTTTTTCTTTGGCTTGCTAACAAACCTAAACAAATGAAAGATACATGACATACCAAAAAATCTGAAATACTAGACTTTCTATCATCTTAATTTAAACTACATCAAAAAAATCTTGATTCTGTGGGTTAAAAGAAATATAATTTGGGGGCATCTGGGTGGCTCAGTTGGTTTAGCAGATGACTCTTGATTTTGGCTCAGGTCATGATCTTGGGGTCCTGGGATCGAGCCCCATATCAGGCTCTGTGCTGAGCTGGGA
>NW_027825265.1:0-273 GCF_054177405.1 Leptonychotes weddellii | reverse complement strand
CCTGGAGAAGAGCCCCGGCCTCTGAGCCCACCTGCCCGGCGCATGCGCCCCTGTGTCGCCGGGGCCATGGGGAGGCAGGCGTTTCGGGCCGAAAGCCCTGCTCTTGCCTTGAACTGTACCCAGGCGGTGCCCGGCCTTCCTTGGAGTGCCCGTGTGTCCGGGTGTGTCCGTCCTCGGCTGCAACGTTGTGCTGCTCCAAGCACGGTCTGTGCAGGAAGGACCCCTGCACGTCTGAGCCGACGCAAGGGGTCGGACGCACCTGACAGAACTCAG
>NW_027825264.1:0-273 GCF_054177405.1 Leptonychotes weddellii | reverse complement strand
GAGAAGAAGGCTTTCCTGTCCTTGGATGCGCGGAGGTTGGCCGGCTGGCCAGAAGAAGTGTTGTCCAGCCCAGGGTGGTCACCCTGCGGATGCATCGCTAAGACGGTAAGTCTTCCATCGTCTCAGGTGTAGACATTGACTGTAGGATTTCCTTCACCTGGCTGAGAGCCTGCCCGTCCACGTGTGCCTGCTGTCGTGACGGGTGTGGCTCCAAGAGAGGATGGAGCGTTCCTCTTGCTCAGTGGCTTGGCTCTGGACGGTCGAGGCTGCTGG
>NW_027825263.1:0-273 GCF_054177405.1 Leptonychotes weddellii | reverse complement strand
TTCTTAATCGGACAGTCTATCTTTTCATATTAGCATCAAAATTCTTAATGTGAAATCTGATTACCATGAAATCTACACATCTTATTTTTCCCCTTATGCTTCTTTGTAGCCCAGCAAGACACATGCATGCCTATCAGATGAATAAAACATCAAGTTTTGTGATATAAAGTCAAGGTATTGG
Source organism: Leptonychotes weddellii (assembly GCF_054177405.1). Lineage (NCBI taxonomy): Eukaryota > Metazoa > Chordata > Mammalia > Carnivora > Phocidae > Leptonychotes > Leptonychotes weddellii. The sequence goes on along the minus strand of NW_027825263.1, from coordinate 92 downwards.
GGCAGAGCAAGATGGCGGAGAAGTAGGAGACCTGGATTTTGTCTCCTCTCAGGAATTCAGCTGGATAGGGATCTAACCATTCTGAACACCTA
>NW_027825262.1:0-273 GCF_054177405.1 Leptonychotes weddellii | reverse complement strand
CAACAAATGAGGAGAATGTAAATTCTTTAACCCAATAAAGGACCTCTACAAAAAACAACATCTAATTTCATAGTTAAAGGTGAAAGATTGAATTCTTTCCCCCCAAAATCAGGAACAAGACAAGAACATTTCCATTTCACCACTTCTTTTCTTTTTCTTTTTTTATTTTCTTTTTTTATGTTATGTTAGTCATCATACATTACATCATTACTTTCTGATGTAGTGTTCCATGATTCATTGTTTGTGTATAACACCCAGTGCTCCATGCAATAC
>NW_027825261.1:0-273 GCF_054177405.1 Leptonychotes weddellii | reverse complement strand
GCTGAGTTAAGAGCTCAGGTGGTGTGGTGAGTGTTAACTGGGAAGGAGAGACCCAAGAGGGCTGTTTTTCCATTAAAAAAAAAGCGTTCTAACTTTTCCATCTTGTTACCAGAAATGGGAGTGCAGGACCGGGATCTGCCGGGGTTCTGGGCGGCAGGACTCCCAGCCTCCCCTCCACCCACACCCTCCCCCCAACTCCCTTGTTCCTTGGCTAATAAGGAACCCTGAGAAGGCCTGTGCCCTTTGCTTATTATATTTGGCTCAGAAATACAT
>NW_027825260.1:0-273 GCF_054177405.1 Leptonychotes weddellii | reverse complement strand
TCTCCCACTCCCCCTGCTTGTGTTCCCTCTCTCGCTGTGTCTCTCTCTGTCAAATAAATAAATAAAATCTTTAAAAAAAAAAAGATAATAATTTTTCTCTCTACTCTCATTATATAGCCAGTAATATTGGGCAGAGTTTCACTTTCCCAGGTTTATGGGCAGGAGACTGATGTAGTTAAATTGCTTTGCCATCTAACATATAGCGTTCTGTGGATCCTGTCCTAGTTTTCCTTTTTGGAATATTTGACCTGAGAAAGGATATAGAAAATTGAA
>NW_027825259.1:0-2498 GCF_054177405.1 Leptonychotes weddellii | reverse complement strand
TCTTCTTGTTCTTCTCCTCCTATTGGGTTGGACTGTCGGCATTTCTGTGAAAAGTCTGCAGCTCTGGGCCCCACAGAAAGCAGGGGCGTGGAGGGCGGCACGGCACCCATAGCCCGGGAGAGGGGGCAGAACGGGCTCCTCCCAGCCCCGTGGCCATCCCTGCGCCACCCCTCGCTGGACGCTGGACACGCATCCCCAAGCGCTGACCACTCCGCACCACAAAGGAAGTGTCTGGCAGCGTCACCCAAGTCCTCACCGACTGGGGTCCTGCGAGTCCGGGGTCCACTTCCTTCCCGTGCTCTGGGGCGCACCCCGCCAGCAAGGGACAGACAGAGCCTCCAACACCACACTCAGCGCAAAAAGGGGAGGGCGCCATGGCTCGATTCGAAGGGGAAAAAGACTAGAAATTCCTGGCTCTCTCCTAAAACACACCGAGGCTGGCAGCAGATCGCGATCTTGGAAAGCCTAGCAGCCGGTGTGTTTATCCGTCCCGTGAACAGATGCGTTGTTCGGAAGGACTACAATGGGCAGCAAAGCAGTCGGCTCAGGTCGAGAGGCGAGGGGGACGGGATGGGCATGGGGATGCTCCGGGAGCAAGGGAGGGCCAAGGCACCCCCTTTGGCCACTGCGCCCTCTGGGACGCCCCCCACGGTCCAGCAGAGGCACAGGGTCCCCGTTGCTCACACTGCCCGATGACACGGGACGGTCATGAGGCCACGCCCATCAATTACTTAACACCAAGTCAACCGTCCACGGTCTCTTTATGAGCAAGTGAAGCCTGAGAGCTTCTTTCAGTAAAATATTTACGAGACCTCTTGTTTCCAAACTGCACGGATGGCCTTTTTCCAATTCCGTCTACCCTGCAGAAGTAAATACAGAAGCATCGGATGCAAGGCCCCACACGGGGAGCACCACGCAAGCTCGTGGCGTCTCCCCGCCACGGCGCATTTCGGGCTAGGGAAGCGGGGTGCCAGGGAAGGCCGCTCGGTGCCCACGCCAGCCTGCGGTCAGGGCACGGGGTAGAGGGCCCCAGGGCCCCACTGTGCCCGGTCCTGAGGAGGGCGGGACTACCCACTCTGAAACAGCCCCCTGCATCTGAAATTCGAGGGCTTCCTGCCGGAATGTCCTGTTTCCCTGCAGCCCTGAGGCTACGCACAGAGCCTGGACTCACCAGGGTCACATCCTGCTCTGACACTTGCCAGCTACCTGGGTCTCCTTGTCTGACATACGACACCCAGGTGTCAGGGCCCTCAGGATGACTGCCTGAGGTCCTCACCGACCAAGTGCGCAGGACGGGGTCCACAGCCCAGCACGTCAGGTGAGGTGCCCTCCATCAACGGGGAGCGGCGCGACCCCAAGTACAGTGTGGACGCTGGGGGCCTCAGGGCATCTCCCAGAACACCCGGCTCATCGGCCACCGGGACCGGTCAGCAGCAGAATGGGGCAGCCCTACCCCCGGGAGCCTGCGAGCGTGACTGAGTCCCACGGAGAGCGGTGATCCTGGAGGCTCAGGTGCCGTGTCTCTGGCCGTATGTCTCCGACCCCTATACCACCCTGTACATCGCCCACGGTCTCCCCTGACCTTCCTGCCTCCCCCTTTGCAGGACCCTTGTGACTGCATTTCAGACGGACCCGGAGAACCTGGGCAAACTCCCCTCTCAAGATCCATAATCTCATGGCACCTGCAAAGTCCCTTTCGCCCAGAAAGGTAACAGGTTCTCAGCTTCGGAGGGTCAGGACACGACGTCCGTGGGGTGGGGGGTGTACTATTAGGCCTATTGCATGCTGGGTCTAGATGACGTGTGACCCCAAAAGAGCACGGGAACCAAGGCTCCCATCACAGCTCTCCCTGCTTCTCGGCCAGTGAGCTCCCTGGGACGGAGCTCCTGGGACAGAGACAGACCCACAGGTCCCAGTCGAGCCCGGGCATCACCGAAAATCCTGTCCAAGGCGGTGCTCAGGTCCACGCAGGGCTGCGGGGCTGCTCAGGCATGCTGCTGACCTGCACGAAGCCCGGGGCTGCTGGGCCTTGCAGGCGTCTCCGGGGGTCAAGCTGCCCCCCGCCTGGGCTGGCATTCCCACCGTCCCAGACCAGGGGAGAGGACCACGCCCCACATCCCACCAGACGTCCCTCCGTGACATCGCTCCTGACGCCCATGCCCAGGCATCCTTCGCGGCCCTGCCTGCGGATTTCCCTCACGACGCCAAACCCAGCAGGACTCAGTGGCGCTGTAGACAGTCCGGATGGCCTGGATGTCCTGGTGAATCAGGACTTACCCCGGTAAGGTCAGGATCTTAGAAAAACAGGACATCAGTGTTGGCAGAAGATGAGAATGAATGTCACACCCCCTCCCTTTGGCCTCTCCTCTGTGCTCTGCTGGGTTGCTCCCCAGGACAGGACGCTCACTGCCCGTGAGAGCCCACCCTGCTGCTGAACACCTCTGTGGTTGCTGGCCCCTGTCCACAGTGAGCCCAGGCCGCGTGTCCTCATGGGCCCC
>NW_027825258.1:0-13493 GCF_054177405.1 Leptonychotes weddellii | reverse complement strand
CACACACAGGCGTACAAGCAGCAGGATCACAGGCACTGACGTCCGTACTGCCTGCTAGGCCTCTCCTGCTTTAGTCCGTCCTGTTGGGCTAGATGCAGCCTGGGACCCGCTCCTCGGCTTGCCGACCTGCTGGCGGGCTGAGGGCCACGGTGGGAGGAACCGTTAGAGTCCCGCCCGTCCCGCGAGTGGCTCTGTGACGCCCCACTTACCCCGCAGTGCAGGCGATGGTGCCGGGAAGGGCGTTGGCGTGGGGGAGCTGGCCGGGGGCGGAGCCTGCCGTAGGGACAGGAGCGCAGGTCAGCAGGTGACGCAGAGCAGACGCGGAGAGGAAACGAGCGCGGTGTCCAGGCTCCGGGACGTACACCGGCCCTGCAGCCTTCCACACTCCCTTATGTGGGGGCTGTCCCTGGAACAACGCAGGGTGGAGAATTCTGGGGGACACCGTGCGGTGTTCGCGTCACGGGAGCGCCGCTGGTCAGCCAGGCAGCTCTGTCCCAGGAGGAAGAGCATGTCCTGGGTCCTCTCCAGAGGCATCTGCCACCAGGGCCGGAAGCACCGTCTTAGAAGATACATTTCTAAACGGACGACCACATCACCAGGGTTCCTCTGGCTCGGCCACCTGCTGCCCGCAGTGGGAAGGGCTGGGACCGGGGGGCCGGGGGTCACGGGCCATACGCGTGTTGATGGGGGCGAGGAAGGGGAGCCATGGTGCTCAGCGGTCCCAGGAGGCAGGGAGCCACGTGAGAGCCCAGGGGAGGCCATGCTACGTGTGAGCAAGGAGGTGCAGGCCAGATGGGCGGCACGTCTCCCTGTGTCACAGTCCGCTCCTGGGGGACAGTCCCTCCCCAGCCTGTCCAGGGTGCTCTTTCGGCGCCTTAGTTCCTGCCAAGGCCCAGAAGGAACCACAGGCTATGCATTCCTCTCACTCCATTCATACTAAGCCCAGGGATGAACCAGTAGGAGCTGTAGCTCTCCATCGATGCCGTTGAAATGGGGTGGCCTGTTGCATCCCCTGGAGCGGGGTTGTCCCCACGGACGTCGTCTTCTAGCCTCCACTTCCTGATGAGCAGCTCCTGACTTAGCTTTGGCTCCCCAGCTTTACTTGGGTTTCTAGAAGCTTCACAGTACAGCTTCCCTTGCTTCCTCCCTGTCCCCATTCCTCCAGCGTGAGGCTCCTTTTCCCTGATCAGCCTCTGCTGGGTGTCCCTCTGATGGAGAGCACGTGGGGGCGCCCCGCTTCGGACACCTGTGTCAGCACCAAGAGAGAGACTGCACTTCTGCTAAAATGACAGCTTTAAATGTGGACCTGACTCCTAGAAGCCGGGGCGCTTGAGGTGCTTTCCCAGCCTGGCAGCCATTAACAGGGCAGTGTCCCCTCTGCCTTTACTGCCTCAGGATTCCCCCAGAAAGGAAGAAACGAGTGAAACATGGAATGGAGGTTTCAAAATAATTATCAGTGATAAACCAAATGACAAGAATCAAACCTGCAGTAAAGGTGCAGAGACCGTATAGAGAATAAAATGAAAATCACCGCTAATTCCATCATTTGAAATAGTCATGAATAATGTGAGATACAGATATTCATGGTCTCTTTCTCTATAGTCTTTTATATACTTGATACGCCATAGATACAATTTGCATCCCATGTCACATGTAGCGAAATGCTGTAATTACTCTCATCTGATGGAGGATCTTTGTAAGGTGGCCCTAGTGACTCCATTTTCAAATGTACGAACGTAGCATGATGGGTCTTGTGCTACTGCTGGTTATTTAGATTGCTATTTTCTTATTATTATGGTAACAGCTGCAAAGTAGTGCAAGTTTTATTCTATTTAGTTATTATTATTATTTAAAAATATTTATTTATTTATTTCAGAGGGAGGAGAGCGGGGGAAGAGCAGAGGGAGAGGGAGAGAGAGCATCTCAAGCAGACTCCGCACTCTGCGTGGAGCCTGACGCGGGGCTCGATCTCACGACCCTGAGATCACGACCTGAGCTGAACTCAAGAGTCAGATACTTAACCGACTGAGCTACCCAGGCGCCCCTAAAATAGTGAAAATTTTGAATTGAAATGTGACCAGCTGAGTTATGATGGAATTTTATGAACACCCTAAATTATCTTTAATCCTTTATAGTTCATTTCACTTTACTAAAACTACAACCCTATGTATTAACTGCCCTAAGTTTTTTTTACAGTTTATTTGCTTTCATGTAAAATTTTTTACTGGTAAGCGTTTCCAACTTTGGATAATTTCTTGACTGCTTTTCCAAACTGCCTTCCTTTTTCATAAAATTCAGAAAAGATTTACTGATGGTGCAGGATGTGCTTTACCGTCTGGACATCCCCGAAGATTAATTTGGCTAGCTAGAGCAGAACCTTTCCTCCAACACACCTTTGGGGACTTCCTGGCTTCCTCATGTAAATCCTGTGTCTCTTTGCAGTCCGTGGTTGGGAGTGGGACCTGGCAGCGGGTCAACGCCCAGATGGCCGTGAGGTCCCCTCGGTACGCCGTCTTTGACCTTGCTGAGGGGAAGCAATACGTGTTTCGGGTTTTGTCAGCCAATAAGCATGGCCTGAGTGACCCGTCGGAGATCACCGCCCCCATCCAGGCTCAGGATATGATTGGTGAGTACAGCCTTGTTGGTGAGCGACATGGTTTGAGACAGGCCCCGAGTAAGGGACATCAGATACCCTTCCGTTGTGCTGAAAAAGACAACTAATGTTGTATATGAGTCAAAATTAAAGCTGCCTTAAAATCTCAGTTGACATGAGATGGAGATCTCTCTGCCATGTTTTGGTTGGTACTCAGCATTTCTCCAAAGTTCCATCTTATTTTTATGAAACTAATAAATGGGTTAGAAATATTTTTAGGCATTGGTCACTTTTTGAGAAACCTTGAACACACTGGAGTTTCTTGCCTGTGTGGCTTGAAGTTCCCGCTCTGAAGATGCCATACAAGATTACAGAAATTCTGAATCGCCCTGTGGAGAAAATCCAGGGTCAAATCATGATTGGATTTTAAATCCCCTTACAGATTCCAGCCAATCCGATAGAAGGTGTCTTATTTTCTTAAAATTGTTACTACCCTGTTAGCCAAAGCATGTGTGTCATGAGAAGATGCTTTTTAATATAGTTCTGGGGGGTGGGTACAGGAGACTGCGTGATTGTAATTCTCTCTTTGTGAGTCAGGTAGGACAGAGGATGGTCCAGCAGCTCCTGGCCCCCCCTGGGTGGCAGACCCCCGCCCACTTCCCCTGCTCCTCCCTCCTCGTCCAGATTTCGGGGAGCCATTCCCTGTGGACAAAGGGCTTGAGGGTCTCTGGTGCAGCTTCTGGACCTCGGTCTCCATTCACGGTTCCTCGCTCTATTCCTCTGCACAGTTGTCCCCTCTGCCCCGGGCCGGGTGCTGGCGTCTCGGAACACGAAGACATCGGTCGTGGTGCAGTGGGACAGGGCGAAGCACGAGGAGGACCTGCTCGGCTACTATGTGGACTGCTGCGTGGCGGGGTCCAGCGTGTGGGAGCCGTGCAATCACAAGCCCATCGGCTACAACAGGTGCGGGGGCCCCGGACTCGCTGCGTGGGAAGGACACACAGCCAGCTGGGAGCCGCGCGGCACTCAGAGCAGCGTGCGCCCTGGCAGACGCTCCTGTGAGGCTCCTACACGAGGGTCTGTTTTCTTCCCTGCGCACGAGGGGCCAGGACTCGAAAGCTGACAAGCTGGTTCCGGGCATGGGGCTGAAATCATTAGCGTGTTGATGAGAGAACTCTAGAACCTTGGCCCTTCTGGAGTCATTAGCAGCTAAGGCTTACCTCCCAACAGGAAAGTTTAAACTGCCTCCTCGACTCGAGAGGCATTTTATTTTTCCATATTGAGTTTTTGAACTTTTAAAAATGGCTTTGTTCGCATAACTGACAGTCTTCTGCTCTAGCCACTGATTGAAGACAAAGCCGGTGGCTGTCACCTCCCTTGTGCAGGGCGGGGGTGGGCGACATCGGCTTGTCCTGGGTGGAGAGGAGCATCTGCTCCCGGCATTGATTTACCCCCGCTCCTGCCAAGTGTGGAGTGTCTGATTTTAGTAAGCTCTCTCCAGGGTATGCTTCTCGGGTAAATAGAGGCAGCAGTCAGATTCTCCACTGTGGATGCATTATCGCGGATGGCTCAGCCATCTTTCCCTTTTCAATCTACTTTTTAAGAAAAATAACTTGGGAAAAGCTGTGGCTAGGAAGGAAGAGATGTCGCTGAGAAGAGTATCGGTTAGATGTTGTTTCAAGTCCATGGGCAGCAAACACAGAAAGAGATCTCAGGACAAAAAACTTAAAATAGCATTCCCGAGCCAGAGTTTTATAAATGGCCACTAAATGTTTGTGGGCTCTGAGAGACGAGCGGGACCTGCGCACGTGGACAGGGCGCTGGCCTGTGCTGAGCTCCTCCCACACAGGTTCCCACTTGATGCTTGTAGTGATGCTGGGAGGTGGGGACTGTGGTCCCATTTTATAGCTGGGACAGCCGACTCACAGAGCCAGTGACCCATACTGGGGATCTGCGGGTGTTTGCTTTCTGCGCCCCCCAACCTATGCCCCTCCCGCCCCCGGTGTAACCAGGCATCATGGCCTTCCTTCCTGACCCTGCGTGTTGATTTGCATCCGTTAACTAAAAATGAAACATAGAGTGGATATATAGTATGCATATATAAAGAACTCAGACAAGTGAAGTTCCTTCTGTCCCAGTGGAAAAAAATTTGGAGCGTTCCCAATGATTTTACTTCTGCTGGAGGAGGGAGGGGAAAGGCTGAGGTGCGTGGTTGCGCCCCTGACTGGTGTTTTGCTCAGGTTTGTGGTGCATGGCCTGACGACCGGCGAGCAGTACGTGTTCCGGGTGAAGGCTGTCAACGCTGTCGGCACAAGTGAGAACTCACAGGAGTCCGACGTCATCAAGGTCCAGGCTGCCCTCAGTGAGTAACCCAGGGGCCATCGCAAGCTCTGTGGGAACAAACGTTCTTGGTGCCGAGAACATGCTGTCTTGGGGAGGCCTCTCATCCACCGGCCACGTGTCTTGGAAACACGGCGGGGGTGAGGGAGGAGTGGTAAAATGCCAGCAGGGTGCACGCTGGGGACACGCGGCTTCACTTCAGGTCACATGTCCCCATGTGTGTGCCCCGCATCGATGTGCATCTATCGGGATGAACGTCTCTTTCAAATTTAATGCTAATCTAGAAAAACATCAGTGGCCTTTCCAGTTAGTCTTAGTTCAAGGGGTTTTAATCATCTCAGAGAATTCCAAACGTTGATGTGAACTTTGTGGTTTGTTCATCAATGGTCATCATTAAAAATGATTTTAATCAAACCAAACAATTTGGGACCTAATTTCAGAGGTGGGCCCTGGGAACATGAGTGTTGTGATTGTCGCCCTGGTGATTTCATGCAAGATGGGCCACACGGCAAACACATGCCCTGGGACATTTGGAGCATGAATGTCACGTTACTCATTTTGAGTCATACTGATATCCTTTCATTTCTGAGAGAAATGTTTTGCTCTTTAATTATTTTTGTCTCCAATTAAATTTGAAACGCATTTTCAGAAGTTCAGCTTTCTCTCCTAACAACGTATAAAGTCATGTTATAGAACATCCAAGGAGTGTCCAATCCAATACTGCTTAGGGGGTCAATATAGTGCAAAATCATTCTTCTTTTATTTGAAGGTCATTATTCTAATCTGTCCATTTTCCCCGGGAGGAACTTCCAAACATTACCATTCCTCCTTAATACAAAGCAATCGTCTACAGTTTTATTCTGTGATGGGAACAGGTCTTCCCCCGGTCACCTGTTTCTTGGGTAACAGAGGATGCCCAGATGCAGGTCACCTGGAGCTGGGGCTGGGGCTGGGGAAAGCAGAGGCACACCCTCCCTCAGCCCCTTGGAGAAGATGGTCCAATTCCAAGTGAACTCATGTGAATTCGTCCTCACTTGAATTGATTTGATGTGGGAAATTAAGACTGGCTGGGTCAGTAATGTGTAGCATCTCTGGTCATGGGGGCATGGCTATTATTTTTCATGGATGTAATGAGAAAGCTCCTCTTCGAGGTTTTCCTTAGAGGAGAGGGAAGAATCTCTTGTTTCAACCACCCAGACCTGATTTAAATAATTTATTGCCCCTGTGTTATTGAAATATTGGAAGATGTATGTGTATATGTATTATTTATTGGAGGATGTGTTTAGGAATTGCAATAAATAGAAATGACAGAGAGTTACTCTCTTTAAAGGAAGAGATGAAAACACACAAGGATGGTTTGGGGTGGAGGCCCCTCCGCAGGGCAGGAGCGGTCCCCAGGAGGTTGGGCATCCTGGGTGGAGACCGGGGTGACCTTCCTGCTCTGTGTCCTTGCAGCTGTCCCTTCACATCCTTATGGGGTCACGCTTCTGAACTGCGATGGCCATTCCATGACCCTTGGCTGGAAGGTGCCTAAATTCAGCGGGGGAACACCCATCCTTGGCTATTACATAGACAAGCGTGAGACTCACCATAAGAACTGGCACGAGGTCAACTCTTCGCCCGTCAAAGAGAGGATCTTAACGGTTGGTCCTTATGGGTCCATTTACTTCTCCTGGGTGGTTTCCCATACCGGGCAGAGTCCTTCATTCAGTGACTCAGAGTTCAAGGGCATTAGATAATGTGACACAGAAACAAAAGTGGGTTCAGAAAACTTTACAGCCTTGTGGGAGAAGCTCTGGAACTGGATCCGAGGAAGCATTTTCTTCTGAGACACAAGGGGAGGTGGAGAAGCAAGGAAGCAGGTGGTGTGGGGGTTAGCGTCCCCACTGGGGGCGGCTCCAGGCCCCTCGCCCCTCGCCCGTCACCATGTGGTTCTGCGGGGCTGGTGCGTCTGCACTTAGCTGGTGTTCAGTCCGAGCGCCCTTGTCCGTGGCTTGTTAATCGTGGTTCTGCTAAGAAAGGCTTGTGTGTCCAGCCTCTGGGTGAGTCACTTGGCCAAACGCATGTTCTGCCAGGCAGAGAGAGGAGGAAAAACATAGATTTGGAGTAAGGAAGATCTGGAATCCAATCCAGATGCAAACCCTCAGCAGCCATGGGCTTTCTCTCCCACCTCGCTGAGTCTTCCACTGCTCATTTGAACGGTTTAGGTCACGGGCATGTGTGTGTGTGTGCGTGCGTGCATGTGGGAGTGTGTGTGCATGTAGGTACGTGCACATGTGTGTGAATGCATGTGTGTGTATGTGTGTGCATGTGCGGGTGTGCACACGGGAATGTGCAGGCTGGTGTGGCAGGGAGGCTTCATGTCCCTGGCTGGTGGCAGCCAAGGTGCTGGCGTCTGCAGAGGGGATGTGGGCTTGAGGGCAGGCCCCCACCCCTGCTATTCCACTTGCCCTTTGTGGCTTTTTCTCCACGAGGACGAGCTATCTGTCAAGGGCGGTCGTCATGCTGCCCCCATAGGCACGGTGACGGGAGGAATGGGAATGTGAGTAGGTTCCCTGGAGCGACCACAGCACAGCAGCTGCATTCACAGCCCTCCCTGACCGCACTGTCCAGTTTACCCGCACAGCCCCGCCCCCCCAGCGGTTCATTCTGGGAGTCAGTCGTGAATCCTCCAATGGACGGACTGTAATGAAGCTCTTATTTCCCGTGTTAATTTAAATACAATCCACGCAGGTGGAGGGCTTGACAGAAGGCTCACTCTATGAGTTCAAAATCGCTGCTGTCAACCTGGCCGGCATTGGGCAGCCATCGGACCCCAGCGAGCTTTTCAAGTGTGAGGCCTGGACCATGCCTGAGCCTGGTAAGCGGCCCCTCCTGGACTGGAGCAGCCCTCTGTGGCGTGAGCCTGCTGTCCGCAGGGCCGCGGTCTCCAACCCCAGAACTAGCGGGTGTTCCGTCTGTGCATGCTAGGGGGTCACCACCCTGTGCCAGGCACGGGGCATAGCTGGGGATGAGGCGGCCCCCATCCCCGGCGGTGGGGCGCGGACAGAGGCCGAGCAGGTGACGAGGGTGGAGTGACCAGCGGGGACGCGTGAGGGGAGAGGGAAGGCGGCCCCGGGCAGGGGGGGCCAGTGTTGATGACACAGAGTGTGACACTGGGGTTCCCAGTGTGTGAGGTCTGGTTCTCCTCCCAGGCCCTGCGGGGACCTGGGGGCCTGTACTTCGAAAATGTGGGATTACTGCCAATCTGCTTGTATTAGGACTTTACATTTTAAAGCTGTTTTCATAAAATCTCAAAACCTGGGCCTTCATTTATTTGTGCTCAGTGTGTCAGGAACCTAAATAGAATGGGTAAAATGCCCCTTTTTTTTTTTTTTTAAAGATTTTATTTATTTATTTGACAGATAGAGAGCACAAGTAGGCAGAGAGGCAGGCAGAGGGAGAGGGAGAAGCAGACCCCCCGCTGAGCCGGGAGCCCGACGCGGGGCTCGATCCCGGGACTCCAGGATCATGACCTGAGCCGAAGGCAGTCGCCCAACCGACTGAGCCACTCAGGCGCCCCAAAAATGCTCCTGTTTTGAGCAAAACAAAACAATGCCCAAACAACAGACCTAAAGTTGAAGCTATTTTGTGGCCAGATTATAGTGTATTTTTCCTCCTTTTCTTTTATTGAGTGGTCCTTGTTTTAAGGAAACTAATATTTGCCCCTTAGAAAAGCCAGCAGAAGGAAAGCTATCCCAATTTCCAGAGCCTTTTTGGGGCTTCACACGAAAGGGCTTAGCCACCCTCTAAGGATGTGGCATGACTTGGTTCAGGTGCAGCCCCTGCTCCTTTTCCCTTTGCCGCCCGAGGGCCCTGGACCTGGGCTCGGCACTGCTCCCTGTGGCAGAGCTCCAGGGGTCTGAGCAGGTCACGTGCTCGGGGCTCGAGGAGCAGGTGTATCAGGCCGCTGGGAGGTGGGCGTCTGCACAGACAGGCTTCCCGCGTGGGGGCGGGGGACATGCGTGCCCCTGCTCCGTGCACCTGTTCCCTCTGTGAGATGCACCTGCCGGGCCTGAGTGCTGATGTGGATTCATGAATGATTCCGGGGTGCCCGCGGCCCCCAGATGCCTCATGGTCAGGCTGCAGGAACAGCCACACGGTGCCCCCTCCCTGCTCCCCGCTCAGCACGCTCCTCCAGGTGTGCGTGGAGAAAGCCTGATTTAACACGCAGAGTCGTGACGTCTGTGTGTGTCCCCGCGGTGGCAGACGCCACATGCTGGTGCGTGCACACATGGGCACAGACCGCGTTCGGCTTTTCAGGTCCTGCCTATGATCTGACGTTCTGTGAGGTCAGAGACTCGTCCCTGGTCATGCTGTGGAAAGCCCCCGTGTACTCTGGCAGTGGCCCCGTTATGGGGTATTTTGTGGACTATAAGGAAGAGGATTCCGGAGAATGGAGCACCGTGAACGAGGCAGCAACCGCCAACCGTTATTTAAAGGTGACGGTGTTCCTTCCCGTGTGCCCTGCCTTCCCGGGACGGGCTCTCTGATTGCTCCTGCAGACAGGCTCGAAGCCGCCCAGCCAGCCGCTCAGGCCGCGCGCACGGTCCGGTGCCGCTGTGGACGGTCTCCGCGGGGCGGCGGCCACTGTGTGTCTGCGGTCGGCGTGCGTTTAACCCGTTGCATTCGTGATTGTCGTAGAAGTCACGCACATGGACCCGGGACACGTCTGACAGGATGGCAATGTGCACATTTCTCTCTTCCCCCGTCCTCCAAGTATTTCTTTTTGTGGCACCTACAGTTTACCCATCCCTGGGGTCGGCTGTGACTCCCGTCCTTGGGTGGGTAGGCCCCCTGCCCCGCGCTTTCCCTGCGTGGTCGCGGGCTCTGCGGTGTGGTGTAGACGGGGAGGCTGACCGGGAGACCACGCCTGAGTCGAGCACGTGGTTGCTGCCTCTGGGCAACAATCCGACAATCCAAAGCCAGATCAGCTTCTTCTGAATGAACTAATCAGCTTCTAAGGATCTAGCCAAATCAATGAGTGAGAAATCAGCTGAAGTACATTTTACGTATCAGCGCAGGTTACGGTACATACAAGCATGTGCAAGGAGAGAAGCATTTAATTTTGATGTGTCCAAACGATGGGAAATCTGGCACAGTCACAAATCACATTTAAAATAATATTTCGTCCCGTAGAATTATGTTGACTGTGAGCGCCAGGTTGCAGACTGGGTATATGCCTTGAATTCTGCTTTGAAATATGCAAAGAAAAAATGAAGACTCTCTCAAAACTGAAGAGAGTCTGTTTTTTCTTGCAAAGTCAGACTGTGAATGACTGTGAGTCTGTCTTACCTCCTGCTTTTCTAGCTCACTGTGTGTAGCTCTTACAGCTGGAAAAGTAAGTTCCTTTTTTTAAAAAAGAAGCATGTTCACAGTAAAATGTGGAAAGTAAAAAGTCCTTTTCACTTATCGATTCCCACGTGACATCTTCTCTGTCTTTCTAAGGTGTGTGACCTGCACCAGGGCAGGACCTACGTGTTCAGGGTCCGGGCCGTGAACGCCAGCGGGGTGGGAAGGCCGTCGGACACATCTGAGCCAGTGCTTGTGGAGGCCCGGCCAGGTGAGAGGTGCCGCTCGGCTGCTCGGGACGGCGGGAGGCTGCAGGAGGTGGGCGTGCGTGCCGTGTGCGTGTGAGTGCAGGGAGGGTGGGCTCCTGCCGTGTGGTTGAGGGTGTCAAGCGGCCAACGGAACAGGCCCCTCCAACCCCCCTGGATCAGAGCGGGGCCCCGAGGCGCACAGTCGCCGGGGATCTGTGTTTGGAGCAGTAGAGCCGCGTGTGGGGATGACGATGTTACTGCTGAATTTTGACTGGCAGTCAGAAACCCGCGGGTAGTGTTCTTGGTGGCAAGTGGCTCCTCTACGTGGTTTCACGTCCTCTGCCGCCTGGCACTCTGTGCCGCTCCGTCTTTGCGGCAGCCGACGGCGTCCGTGCCTGCCCAGGCTGGTGTGTCCCCCCAGTCCCTACCCCCTCGGGGCAGATTCTGACAGTCCTGTGTGGGGCCGGGTGTCCACCTGGTCAGAAGGATCGAGCAGGTCCCTTCCCACCCCCCACAGAAGAAGGGCAGAGGGAGGGGCCCGCGTGTGGTGCTATCGGGGGGTGCCCACGGCCACCCGGGGCCCTCACAGTGGCGAGGGGTTAGATCTCAGGGAGAAGAAGGGTCTTTATGGCCAACACGTTTGCCGTGGCGGGATTGGATGCGGAGGACGGAACGGACAGAGAGGTGACAGCTTAAAACCCCGTCCGCTCTGCCCTCCACCTGCTCCTGGACGGACTGCCCTCCAGCAGGTCTGCCTCAGCATCCTGGGTGACCTGGAGGGGAAGCTGATGATTCGGTGTAAACCAAGCCGCCACCTCTAGGCCCAGAGTCCGTGGGTGGAGGGCACGGCGCTCCTGAGACCCCACCTTGTCTCCTCGCTCTGTAGGCACGAAGGAGATCAGTGCTGGTGTGGACGAGGAAGGCAACATCTACCTTAGCTTTGACTGTCAGGAAATGACCGACGCGTCCCAGTTCACGTGGTCCAAAGCCTACGAGGAGGTTGCGGATGACCAAAAGTTCAGGGTCGAGACGGTGGGAGACCAGTAAGTCTCCTCGGGGGCCGGCCCCTGGGACTGCCGGGGACCCTGGCAGACACAAACAGCCAACGTGTCCCACGGTTCTTCCCTTTTAGCTCGAAGCTGTACTTTAAAAACCCGGACAAAGGGGATCTAGGAACTTACTCGGTGTCCGTGAGTGACACGGACGGGGTGTCCTCCAGTTTCACCTTGGACGAAGAAGGTAAAGTCTACGTGATGGAGGCTCGCCTGCTTGAGTGTTCGGCACTGAAAGATTGATACTAACCTAGGAAAGACTTGCTTGCCTAGAGAACGGGCGTGCGTTCGTGGGAGGCTGGGGTGCCAAGTGTTCGTAGAAGCAAACATTCTCTTAGTAATTAAACAAACTCTCTAGAGTTCGTATTCTGTCCAGCTCCTAAATCACTGGTCCAGGGCCTGGGGCTTCTGGAGTTCCCCCTTGTACTTTTCAAGTTGGGTTTTAGCTACATTTCAGTAGCTTGGCAAGCAGGGAGTAGCCGATCAGCCAAGTAAGGCCACGAGATTAAAGCGAGACTTGCAGATGGGAGACTCCCCCTTTCCTTCCAGCACTGGATAGTCAGCATGGCAAAGGAAAATAATATATATATTTTCTGTGTGTGAAATAAGATTCAACCAGCATAGTCAAAATCCCTTGCTCTCTTACAAATAGCAGACGGCAGAAAGAAAAGTCTGTTCACAGCTGGGGAGCCCGGGGACAGGCAGGTCTGTCCTTGGCGGGCTCACACACCTGAGTCCCTGCCAAATGGCAGGTCTCATGGGGCAGATTCTTGTGCTTGTGGTGGACCCGACCCACAGTCAGGGTCAGCCCCACGGAGATGTGGAGTGAGCTGCGTCATGCTGGATAGCATGGTCAGATGTCCACGGTTCTCTGGGTCTCTAGAGCTGTTGCGAGTCCTCTGTTAATATATGGGGTCTTAGGAGAGGCCTGGTGCCTGGTGAGCAGACCCCGAAGTTCCCCACTGGCATGTTGGCTGGCAGCAGGCCGAGGGTGTGATCCCAAGGACGCCTGATTTGGATGGTTGTCCAGCGTGGGCTGGGAGGAGAGGCATGGACCCACGCTGGGAGGCCCCGTGCCGATGCCTCGGGCCCCTGCAGGGCTGGAGCAGCTGCTGGGTAACCCTGGGGAAGCTCGTGCAGATTTAACAAGACACAGCAGGAGAATGGCCGAGTGGTCCGTGTGGATGCTGCTCTCCAGGGTCCTCAGGATGCTCTTGTCCAGAGACAGGGGCCGGAGCTGATCGGGAATCTGCTCTGAATGCTTTTTGAGCTGCCTTTTCTGACCCTAACTCAGCGGTCTTCAGTTTTTAACTCAAAACATTCTTAAATAATCCTGAAAAGTGTTCTACTTCTCTGCACCAGTTTTAAGTTTGTAGATGACATTTTCACTTTAATTTTAAATAGTTGCAAAGGATGAAAACTTCCAGCATGTTTTATGATGTATGTGGACTCTAAGAAATCTTTTAGATAAAACCTTGGAACTGCAGATTTAGCTCATTTGATTTATGGAAATTCCTACCATTAGACCTATTGGGGAAGTCAAGCCAGTCACCCAGTCAGGAAAAGTCTGACTTCTTTTTTCAGTTCAAGTAAGCATGTTCATACATATCTTCGTGATCACGATCTCTTTTCTAAATTCTAATTAAGAAGGAAGGAAGGATGGAAGAAATGGCTTAGAACCTTCAGTTTTTCTAACTTGCTCTTGGGACTCCTTCAGGAAGGATGCATTTATATTTATATTTTTATTTTAAATTCATGGCAGTAATGCATCACAGTGAAATCCTGGGTGGGCAAAGCATTTTGAAGGACATCTTGCAAGAGGAAGGAAAATCACAGACCACCCACACACTCTCAGCACCAGATCGAAATTAGGAAGGAGTTCATATGGAATTCGAGGGTCTGGAAATGGGTGTCTTTTTTTTTTTTTTT
>NW_027825257.1:0-273 GCF_054177405.1 Leptonychotes weddellii | reverse complement strand
TGATATAAATCCTTGTATCTCAAATCAGGATGTGTGGCAGTATGCTACAAGTATGCAAATCTACTGGATTACTATCTGGCAGATACTCCCGAAACATCCGTTTTACTTGTGAGTGTATGACTTATAATGCAATGCTTATACTGAAATAAACAGAAATAGTTAGGCTTCCAAATATATTCACTGCTCTTTTTTTTTTTTTCCATTTTTTTTATTCTTATGTTAATCCCCATACATTACATCATTAGTTTTAGATGAAGTGTTCCATGATTCATT
>NW_027825256.1:0-273 GCF_054177405.1 Leptonychotes weddellii | reverse complement strand
GGGGTTTTCCTCCGCCAACAGTGAGAGCAAGGAGGACAGGGGTCAGGCCCAGCAAAGCAAACCCCAGGGGGGCGCCTGGCTGCTGGGGGGGAACCTGCCACTAGGACCTCAGGGTTGTGAGTCTGAGCCCCACACTGGGCATAGAGATTACTTAATTAAAAAAAAGTTGTTTTTAAGGCAGCTCCCGCCCAGCCCAAGAGGAGAGGCCCCTCCCTGCCTGGGGTGGCCGGTCTCCTGACTGAGACAGAAGGTGAGGACACAGACCCTGGGGCC
>NW_027825255.1:0-273 GCF_054177405.1 Leptonychotes weddellii | reverse complement strand
CCAGCACCACCACTACTACCACCACCACCACCAGCACCACCACTACTACACCACCAGCACCACCACTACTACACTACCGCTACCACCACCACTACCACTACTACACTACCACCACCACCATCACCACCACCACCACTACTACTACCGCCACCACTACTACTACCACCATCACCACCACCACCACCACCACCACTACTACCACTACTACACTACCACCACCACCACCACCACAACTACACCACCACCACCACCACCACCACTACCACCACCACC
>NW_027825254.1:0-273 GCF_054177405.1 Leptonychotes weddellii | reverse complement strand
AAATGCATTACCGAAGAACTATCATATCAATTCCCTGAAATAACACACTTCTCAAAGTATTCTTCATGTACAACTCTTTTTTTTTTTTTTTAAAGATTTTATTTATTTATTTGAGACAGAGAGAATGAGAGACAGAGAGCATGAGAGGGAGGAGGGTCAGAGGGAGAAGCAGACTCCCTGCCGAGCAGGGAGCCCGATGTGGGACTCGATCCCGGGACTCCAGGATCATGACCTGAGCCGAAGGCAGTCGCTTAACCAACTGAGCCACCCAGG
>NW_027825253.1:0-273 GCF_054177405.1 Leptonychotes weddellii | reverse complement strand
CAGACAACATCAAGAACCAACCAATGAAAATCAAACCGCTTAAGAAAATTTGTGTAAACTATGCTCAAAAAAAACCCTTGTAACTAAATAATATGAAGTGACCAAAAAAGATGGATTTTCTCTAACATAATCAAAATTTACTGAGTTGTATTCAAAGAAACACCAGATGGTCCATTTCTTTCTCACACACACACACACAAAAGGTCACTTTAAGTGGTAAGGTAGACAATTTAATACTTGTTGAGAGGAATACTTATTTACACAGAGCAAATA
>NW_027825252.1:0-273 GCF_054177405.1 Leptonychotes weddellii | reverse complement strand
TTTCCTGTTGGTTCTGTTTCTCTGGAGAACCCTAATACATACACAGACACAAAAACTGATTCATTAACACCTATTTTTTTTTTAAAGATTTTATTTATTTATTTGAGACAGAGAGAATGAGAGACAGAGAGCATGAGAGGGAGGAGGGTCAGAGGGAGAAGCAGACTCCCTGCCGAGCAGGGAGCCCGATGCGGGACTCAATCCCGGGACTCCAGGATCATGACCTGAGCCGAAGGCAGTCGCTTAACCAACTGAGCCACCCAGGCGCCCCTC
>NW_027825251.1:0-273 GCF_054177405.1 Leptonychotes weddellii | reverse complement strand
TTTTGCTTTGGTTAGTAAGCAGGTACTTGAGTTTAGTTTGTTTTCTCCAAGTAGTACCAGGCTGGAGATGAGATTTGTTGGTCTCAAAGGAGTCACTGAGGCAGGTGGAACTCCTGTAATAATTACCTAAAGTGTTTTAACAAGTTTAACCAGGATCTGGAAAGCATTTTGTGATTCTGAGTTAAAAGATAGATAAATGAATTTTATCAGTTAAGAACAAACACCCAGAGACCATTTGCCCTTACCCAGAATTTATGACAGGGTGCTGTTATG
>NW_027825250.1:0-273 GCF_054177405.1 Leptonychotes weddellii | reverse complement strand
CCTGGGCCAGGCCTCGGTGTCCCTTCACGGTGGACACACCTGGGTCAATAGAGCGAGATGGAGAGGACAGCCGATTCCAAGATGTCACTTTGCTGCTGAAATATGCTGAGGAACGCCTCTTCGCACTAGTCAGGACGCCTGGGGGAGTTCAGAGAAACTACACACATGCACGCACACACGTGTACACACTCTGACACTCACCCCCACACACACACACATACTCAGAATTGGACACACATGCACACACATGTCATACACCCACATGCAGACACA
>NW_027825249.1:0-273 GCF_054177405.1 Leptonychotes weddellii | reverse complement strand
AACCAGATTGCTCAGTGACATCATATATATGGAAGCAGATAAAATTTGTGTATGTGTTGTTTGTGTTGGGGTGGGGGATTGTTTTACACACTCACACACACACACACACCACACAACCCAGATACACAGTCACTATTCTGGTAACCCCAAATTTGGGACATAAATGTTTAGGATTTTTTTTATTTTATTATGTTATGTTTATCACCATACATTACATCATTAGTTTTTGATGTAGTGTTCCATGATTCATTGTTTGCATATAACACCCAGTGC
>NW_027825248.1:0-273 GCF_054177405.1 Leptonychotes weddellii | reverse complement strand
TTAGTAACTTTTTGGCTTCATCGCTTCGGCGCGCTTTGTCCCAACTTTGCCACTCTGGTGTAAAAGTGCTCATTCCATTAATAGAAGTAGGTGTGAATTGATACGCGGGAGCTTGTCCTTGTCCCATTACTTTTTCGGTTATGGTATCACGGTCTAAAGCGATTGCTAGGGCTCGGCGTACACGGACGTCATCAAATGGAGGCTTTTTATTATTATAAAGATAATAGAAAGAACATAAACTAGGAGAAACCTGAACTTCATCGCCTAACTCAG
>NW_027825247.1:0-2498 GCF_054177405.1 Leptonychotes weddellii | reverse complement strand
TCTTCTTGTTCTTCTCCTCCTATTGGGTTGGACTGTCGGCATTTCTGTGAAAAGTCTGCAGCTCTGGGCCCCACAGAAAGCAGGGGCGTGGAGGGCGGCACGGCACCCATAGCCCGGGACAGGGGGCAGAACGGGCTCCTCCCAGCCCCGTGGCCATCCCTGCGCCACCCCTCGCTGGACGCTGGACACGCATCCCCGAGCGCTGACCACTCCGCACCACAAAGGAAGTGTCTGGCAGCGTCACCCAAGTCCTCACCGACTGGGGTCCTGCGAGTCCGGGGTCCACTTCCTTCCCGTGCTCTGGGGCGCACCCCGCCAGCAAGGGACAGACAGAGCCTCCAACACCACACTCAGCGCAAAAAGGGGAGGGCGCCATGGCTCGATTCGAAGGGGAAAAAGACTAGAAATTCCTGGCTCTCTCCTAAAACACACCGAGGCTGGCGGCAGATCGCGATCTTGGAAAGCCTAGCAGCCGGTGTGTTTATCTGTCCCGTGAACAGATGCGTTGTTCGGAAGGACTACAATGGGCAGCAAAGCAGTCGGCTCAGGTCGAGAGGCGAGGGGGACGGGATGGGCATGGGGATGCTCCGGGAGCAAGGGAGGGCCAAGGCACCCCCTTTGGCCACTGCGCCCTCTGGGACGCCCCCCACGGTCCAGCAGAGGCACAGGGTCCCCGTTGCTCACACTGCCCGATGACACGGGACGGTCATGAGGCCACGCCCATCAATTACTTAACACCAAGTCAACCGTCCACGGTCTCTTTATGAGCAAGTGAAGCCTGAGAGCTTCTTTCAGTAAAATATTTACGAGACCTCTTGTTTCCAAACTGCACGGATGGCCTTTTTCCAATTCCGTCTACCCTGCAGAAGTAAATACAGAAGCATCGGATGCAAGGCCCCACACAGGGAGCACCACGCAAGCTCGTGGCATCTCCCCGCCACGGCGCATTTCGGGCTAGGGAAGCGGGGTGCCAGGGAAGGCCGCTCGGTGCCCACGCCAGCCTGCGGTCAGGGCACGGGGTAGAGGGCCCCAGGGCCCCACTGTGCCCGGTCCTGAGGAGGGCGGGACTACCCACTCTGAAACAGCCCCCTGCATCTGAAATTCGAGGGCTTCCTGCCGGAATGTCCTGTTTCCCTGCAGCCCTGAGGCTACGCACAGAGCCTGGACTCACCAGGGTCACATCCTGCTCTGACACTTGCCAGCTACCTGGGTCTCCTTGTCTGACATACGACACCCAGGTGTCAGGGCCCTCAGGATGACTGCCTGAGGTCCTCACCGACCAAGTGCGCAAGACGGGGTCCACAGCCCAGCACGTCAGGTGAGGTGCCCTCCATCAACGGGGAGCGGCGCGACCCCAAGTACAGTGTGGACGCGGGGGGCCTCGGGGCATCTCCCAGAACACCCGGCTCATCGGCCACCGGGACCGGTCAGCAGCAGAATGGGGCAGCCCTACCCCCGGGAGCCTGCGAGCGTGACTGAGTCCCACGGAGAGCGGTGATCCTGGAGGCTCAGGTGCCGTGTCTCTGGCCGTATGTCTCCGACCCCTATACCACCCTGTACATCGCCCACGGTCTCCCCTGACCTTCCTGCCTCCCCCTTTGCAGGACCCTTGTGACTGCATTTCAGACGGACCCGGAGAACCTGGGCAAACTCCCCTCTCAAGATCCATAATCTCATGGCACCTGCAAAGTCCCTTTCGCCCAGAAAGGTAACAGGTTCTCAGCTTCGGAGGGTCAGGACACGACGTCCGTGGGGTGGGGGGTGTACTATTAGGCCTATTGCATGCTGGGTCTACATGACGTGTGACCCCAAATGAGCACGGGAACCAAGGCTCCCATCACAGCTCTCTCTGCTTCTCGGCCAGTGAGCTCCCTGGGACGGAGCTCCTGGGACAGAGACAGACCCACAGGTCCCAGTCGAGCCCGGGCATCACCGAAAATCCTGTCCAAGGCGGTGCTCAGGTCCACGCAGGGCTGCGGGGCTGCTCAGGCATGCTGCTGACCTGCACGAAGCCCGGGGCTGCTGGGCCTTGCAGGCGTCTCCGGGGGTCAAGCTGCCCCCCGCCTGGGCTGGCATTCCCACCGTCCCAGACCAGGGGAGAGGACCACGCCCCACATCCCACCAGACGTCCCTCCGTGACATCGCTCCTGACGCCCATGCCCAGGCATCCTTCGCGGCCCTGCCTGCGGATTTCCCTCACGACGCCAAACCCAGCAGGACTCAGTGGCGCTGTAGACAGTCCGGATGGCCTGGATGTCCTGGTGAATCAGGACTTACCCCGGTAAGGTCAGGATCTTAGAAAAACAGGACATCGGTGTTGGCAGAAGATGAGAATGAATGTCACACCCCCTCCCTTTGGCCTCTCCTCTGTGCTCTGCTGGGTTGCTCCCCAGGACAGGACGCTCACTGCCCGTGAGAGCCCACCCTGCTGCTGAACACCTCTGTGGTTGCTGGCCCCTGTCCACAGTGAGCCCAGGCCGCGTGTCCTCATGGGCCCC
>NW_027825246.1:0-273 GCF_054177405.1 Leptonychotes weddellii | reverse complement strand
CAGAGGAAAATGGAGGGGGGGCTCCCGGAGCTGTGGCCCCGACCACGCGGCTGCATTGCCACAGGGGCCCACGCCACGGACACACCTGGCACGGGTCGTTGACCTTCCAGCAAGAGGGAAGTCATCTGTCCCAGTCTCGGCTCAGCCTCCAGAACCCACTCCATGAGGGTGCCCCAAACCAACAGACCATGGGACACTGGGAGGGGAGGGGGCAGTGTGGGAAAGAGCCCCTCCTCACACACACCCCTGCTTGTGGGGAGATGGAACATAAAC
>NW_027825245.1:0-273 GCF_054177405.1 Leptonychotes weddellii | reverse complement strand
AGCTAGCAAAATCAGAGATTTGCTCCTACTGCCACTGTCCTTAGGAATAGTCCACATGCATGAGATGGTCGTGAAGATAATGCAGGTTGGGTTCCAGGCCACCACAATAAAGTGAATCACAATGAAGTGAGCCAAATGAAGTTTTTGGTTTCCCAGTGTGTATAAAAGTTACGTTTACACTATACTGGAGTCTATCAAGCGTGCAATAATAGCATTATGTCTATAAAGGTAATGGACATGTCTTAATTAAAAATACTTCATTGCTGCTGGTGC
>NW_027825244.1:0-273 GCF_054177405.1 Leptonychotes weddellii | reverse complement strand
GCACAGATCATTCCATTAGGGTGAGGGTGGGGCACGGGTTCTTGCCCCGCTGGCTGCAACTACCTCGAAGGCCCCCCAGGAACAGGAAAAGAGCAACTCGATTCCTCTTTTGAGCTTCTCTTCCATTCAGACCTCTGAGATGCCTTCATTTCTTCCCACTGACACCCAGCCACTGTTTAGGACTGGCCATGGAGAACTCCGGGAGACCCAAATAAATTCTCATGGCCTAGGAGACAGTGGGCATTCCCCCAGTCCAGGCAGAACGGGGCTGTC
>NW_027825243.1:0-273 GCF_054177405.1 Leptonychotes weddellii | reverse complement strand
ACAGTTAGGAAGAGAAGTCAGGACCGGAAATAGAGATTAGAGAATTCATTCAAAGGCTTAAGACCTTCAATCCAGTGCCATTGTTAAAATCGGGTTTTATAGCTTTACTGTAAAAGGTTGTTGAGAATACAGCCATTCTATGAGGTTCTATCTTTGGTTCCCTGAGATGTTTTTATCTTTATAGGTTGTTAAATTTTTTAAGAATCAGTGTAATATGTTCAATTCCACTTCTGATTTGTTTTTTTTATTTGATTTTTGCTTTCTTTCCAACCA
>NW_027825242.1:0-273 GCF_054177405.1 Leptonychotes weddellii | reverse complement strand
ACACCAGCTGTCTCCTTCATATATCTTCCTGATTGTCTTCTTCTAGGTGGAAATAAACATGTACAATTTGTGCCGTTTTTTTTTTCTCCTCATCACTTTCTTTCATTAACTTCATTAATCTGTCCTCCACCGTCAATCTTCTTTTTCCATTTTCCTATCAATATGTCTTATGGTACTTAGTTATGTGTCCCCCCCCCCCCCCGCCGCCAGCACAATATGTAAAACATTCCTTCTAGCATCTTAACCTCAGAAGCAATGAATGAAGATAATTGG
>NW_027825241.1:0-273 GCF_054177405.1 Leptonychotes weddellii | reverse complement strand
GTTAAGCAATAACAGCTGGCCAGAGTAAAAGGTAAGCAATCTCAACAGTGCTTTGGGCTGATCCATTGCTTGACTATTCATTAGGTGGGGAAAGGCAGCTCAGGCGTAAGTGAAATGGGAGACCACATAGTTTGTGGGTTGAATGCATGAATCAGTCAGGCGTGGGTTTAATTCCAGCTCTGACACTTACTAGACAAGGTTCTTCATCTCTCTGTGCCTCATCTTGAAATTGGGAGGCTAATAATAATTCCTGATTCACAGGGTTGTCATAAA
>NW_027825240.1:0-273 GCF_054177405.1 Leptonychotes weddellii | reverse complement strand
AGGCTCTGGCACTTAGCAGGGAGTCTGCTTGAGATTCTCCCTCACCCTCTGCCCCTCCCCTTCCCCCCACCCCCATGTGCTTGAACGCTCTCTCTTAACTAATCTTTAAAAAAAAAAAGAGGGGCGCCTGGGTGGCTCAGTCAGTTAAGCATCTGCCTTCGGCTCAGGTCAGGATCTCAGGGTCCTGGGATAGAGCCCCACATCAGGCTCCCTGCTCCGTGGGAAGCCTGCTTCTCCCTCTGCCTCTGCCCCTCCTCCCTCCTCCCATCCGCA
>NW_027825239.1:0-273 GCF_054177405.1 Leptonychotes weddellii | reverse complement strand
TATATGTATATTACATGTATATAATTATGTATATATGTACATATTGCATTTTAATTTTCTTTTCAAAATGCTATTTTTGGTATTTACATATTGGTATAATAGTATATATGTACTTTATAAATAAATTGCATATACTTAAGGTACATGTTCAAAAAATTTTGTCACAGATATGAAATGTTCTTAAAGTTTGAAAATTGCTTATCTACAGAAAAATATAATGTGGTATGTACCAGTGCTCCCCTATACTATTTAACTAAATAGCACAGTTGCTTT
>NW_027825238.1:0-273 GCF_054177405.1 Leptonychotes weddellii | reverse complement strand
TCGATCCCAGGACCCTGGTATCATGACCTGAGCTGAAGGCAGCTGCTTAACCGGCTGAGCCACCCAGGCACCCCTAGCTTATGATTTCTGGTGTCAATTTTTATCTTTTATCATACTAAATATTGACTAGAAAAAGTTTTAAAAATTAACTTGGACACCATCGGTAGCAATACTTTTGACCTGTTGCTGCTCAATTAGGTGACTCAGACCAGCTGTGGCAAGATTGCCCAAGCAGGCTATTCTGCTTAGAGAACATGTTGTTCTCCATCCTTC
>NW_027825237.1:0-2498 GCF_054177405.1 Leptonychotes weddellii | reverse complement strand
GAACCATGAGAGACTATGGACTCTGAGAAACAAACTGAGGGTTCTAGAGGGGATGGGGGTGGGGTGATGGGTTAGCCTGGTGATGGGTATTAAAGAGGGCACATATTGAATGGAGCACTGGGTGTTATACGCAAACGATGGATCATGGAACACTACATCAAAAACTAATGATGTAATGTATGGTGATTAACATAACATAATAAAATAAAATTTAAAAAAAAAACAGGAAAAAAAAAGAATCTATGTCCTAACAACTCAACCACTTGAAAAAATAATACGCATAAATTGAAAAATATTTATAACCACAAGGGCTTAATAACTGGACATGTACAATGCTAGACACTGCACAACTTCTCAAACTTGGAATCAGACTGAACATGCCACCCTCCCTTCCTGTTTCACACTAATTTTTGTGCAGTGCTTGATTTATATCGCAGCAACTACCAAAAATCCAACTTCAAAAAGATATGACTTCATCAAAAGGAATGTAGCATGATCTAGTGTCAAAACTGTGAATTACCTCTAGCTAGTTGTTTGTGACAGATGCTATGTGTTTCCTTTGAAATTCTGAAATATCCCATGGTATTCCTGTGTGTCCGCTGTGGTGTTTCAGGGTGCCTCAGTGCATCTGGGAATCAGCAGGCGTGCATGTGTACCCATACACATGCTCTCCCTTTCTTCCCTTAGTGGGTCTAGCACCTCCCAGTACGTTTTGTTGTGACCTAACTCTAGTTATTGGTTTGATGATAGCCAGTAGGGGAGAGGAGAAGAGATGGGTGTAGTAAGGGCAGCATAGTCTTTATGTAACTACCCTCTAGCTAGGAGAAAAAGGCCACTCTTATAGGCCCAAAGAGCTTGGGGGAATTTGGAGTTTCAAGATTTTCAAGTGCATTAGATGTCCCATCCAAAGAGTTGGGGTCCCATTCATTTCTAACCAAAGCAGACACTGGCATAGAAAACTTCTGAGAATTCAACATACCTTAGAGTTCTGCTACTCTTAAAATTAAGTCTTGAGCCGAATCTTTAGCTTTTTCTTTCCTCCTACTAAAGATGAGTTTCTTAACATAATGCTAAAGAAATCACCTAACTTTCTCATTTTGCCCCCAATTACTTTCAGCCTTTCATTGTCTTTCTCCAATGTATCAACGTCACTCATCAACAACCATCTGATTACACTGGCCTTATAAGTAATAACGTCCCTGAACCTCTCAAAAGCTTAAAATATTTGTACCCACCAGTGCATCCCTTCTACAGGAATTTCATTCCAATTCACCACTACTGAAAGTTTTAACAATTGCACAGCCACATTGTATGCCAAGGATTAGTATCACCGCTCCATCTACAACCCACAGTGGGGTTCTCACTGCCAAGCAGACAGCAGATAATCCAGCTCTAAAACCCCATTTTAAAGTCTACTTCCTCAAACCACTCCTGGCACCACAACTGTTTTAGGTAAGGCTCCCAGGAAACAGACGCTGAAATGGTGATTTGCATACCAGAAGTTTACCAGTATAAACTTTGAACCAACAACTGTGGGAGAATGAAGGAAGACTGAATTGTAATGCAGTCATAGGAAGGACTCAGCCAATCCCATGTGGAGCTCTGGTGTTGGAGTGGATCTTTGAGGTTGTCCTGCCCTAGGGTAGAAGGGCCAGACATTTATATCCCTAAAGAGAACAGGCCTTGGATGCAGGCTGACCCTGAAGAAGAGGAATGACTTTGAGGGAAGCAGTTCTGTTGGCCCCGGGAAGGCCTGGAATGGGACTCAGCTGCAATCAGTTTTAGTTGCCAGTATTTCCAACAGCTAGCGGAACTTATACCTGAGCAGAGGGATCTGGGTGGTGAACCAAGCAGCCACGATACCACTACTGGAGTATTACACTAATTTGGCCAATGAGGGGAGAGAATTAAGCCATTTACCCTGACTTCTTAGGAGGAACCACTGTCCATCACCAGTTGATGAGAGAAAACTCTTCTTTGCAGAAGAGTACCAGCTAATAAATACAGAAAGAATAACAGAATTATAAAAATCATCATTTTGAAACCCCTAATGAAATAATTGACTCAGACAAGGATCATCAGAGGATGCTAAAACCATTAGGTGAAAGATATTCACAGTGTATCAGGAATTATGACCCATGATTACCTGCTTATTGCACATGAAAAAAGGATACATTTACAGAGGAGAGATCCAGTGGGTATCATCTTACCCAAGTAATTAGACTGAGCATAAACAAACAGGGACACAACCTGAAAACACCTGGATGGGATGCAATATGCAGTATTTAGCACTATATGCAAAACATTCTTGCTAAAAAATGTTTAACCCAAACCTAATGAAGCTTTAAATTCTAACTCTCCTGAGCGAAGTAAGTCAGAGAAAGACATGTATCATATGACCTCACTCATATGAGGAATTCTTAATCTCAGGAAACAAACTGAGGGTTGCTGGAGTGGGGGGTGGGGTGGGAGGGATGGGGTGACTGGGTGATAGACAA
>NW_027825236.1:0-273 GCF_054177405.1 Leptonychotes weddellii | reverse complement strand
AGAAGCAAAGAGATGCTGGGCACGATGGCTCTATGTTAATGTAATTAGATTTTCTTCCTTTCCTTCTGCAACTCCAGTGGTCTTATGATGCAAAGATTTAGAGTATGGAAATTCAGAGCAAGTTGGTTTGCTCTCATTTAAATCCGTGGTTTGCTGATGTCCACAATAGCCAAACTGTGGAAAGAGCCAAGATGTCCATCGACAGATGACTGGATAAAGAAGATGTGGTATATATATACAATGGAATATTATGCAGCCATCAAAAGGAATGAG
>NW_027825235.1:0-273 GCF_054177405.1 Leptonychotes weddellii | reverse complement strand
GCCTGGGTGGCTCAGTCGGTTAAGCGACTGCCTTCGGCTCAGGTCATGATCCTGGAGTCCCGGGATCGAGTCCTGCATCGGGCTCCCTGCTCAGCAGGGAGCCTGCTTCTCCCTCTGACCCTCCCCCCTCTCATGTGCTCTCTGTCTCTCTCATTCTCTCTGTCTCAAATAAATAAATAAAATCTTTAAAAAAAAAAAAGATACAACAACGGTAGGTCACTCTTCTTGTAAGCATACGTGGGTCTCGCTAGTTCTATAAATATATAGAACTTT
>NW_027825234.1:0-273 GCF_054177405.1 Leptonychotes weddellii | reverse complement strand
CCCAGGACCCTGGGATCATGACCTGAGCCGAAGGCAGACGCTTAACGACTGAGCCACCCAGGCGCCCCTAAAGATATTTATTTATTTATTTATTTATTTATTTATTTATTTATTTATAAAGATTTTATTTATTTATTAGAGTGAGAGAGAGCACAAGTGGGGGGGCAAAGGGAAGGGCCAAGGGAGAAGCAGGCTCCCCACTGAGCAGGGAGCCCGATGCAGGGCTCGATCCCAGGGCCCTGAGATCATGACCTGAGCAGAAGGCAGATACTC
>NW_027825233.1:0-273 GCF_054177405.1 Leptonychotes weddellii | reverse complement strand
GCACAGCGGGCCTGCCTGGAGATTTTCCACTCCAGCCAGGAGTGTCAGGATCTCTGCAGTGACAAACTCATCCTGAGGGCACCTGCTGGGCTGGGGCAGCGACCCAGTTTGGTGCATGACCCGTGGGATTAGTGCATTTTGTTTACCATCCCTCCTCTCTGGGGGCCCGAGGCTTTCTGGGTATTCCTCTCTCGATCATAACACTGACTCCAAGTGTTTTCTCAGCGTGGCCGTGGCCCCCTGCACCAACGTGATAGGAACAGGCATTGATAG
>NW_027825232.1:0-273 GCF_054177405.1 Leptonychotes weddellii | reverse complement strand
TATGCACAAACAATGAATCATGGAACACTACATCTAAAACTAATGATGTAGTGTATGGGGATTAACATAAGAATAAAAAAATTAAAAAATAATAATAATAATTTCCCTAGGAATTAGTTATCTGTGTGGGCTGATTTAGGCGAGGTTAAAAGGCAATTTTTATTTTTAGCTTTAGAGAAATTATTCAAACTGAAATATAGATATCACTAAATAAAATCCATTGACCTATTCACATCAGTCCATAACCTGGCAGAGTACTAGGATACTGCAACT
>NW_027825231.1:0-273 GCF_054177405.1 Leptonychotes weddellii | reverse complement strand
ATCACTCTCCATGGAGCAGGAGTTGGGCAGAGACATGAACAGTGGCTCTCCTGAGTGGCAGGAACTGGCTCCAGCACAGCCTCGGCCCATGGCAGTATTATTGGCAAGTGTTTCTATCTTTCTTTTTATTTTTTTTTAGTGTTCCATGATTCATTGTTTGTGCATAACACCCAGTCCTCCATGCAGTACATGCCCTCTTTAATACCCATCACCAGGCTAACCCATCCTCCCACCCCCCTCCCCTCTAGAACCCTCAGTTTGTTTTTCAGAGTC
>NW_027825230.1:0-273 GCF_054177405.1 Leptonychotes weddellii | reverse complement strand
TTTATATGTAAATACATGACTTTCTTTTAGCGAGAGTGTCCAAAACTCTAAAAATTACCAATTATGTGATCTACTTTTTTGATAGCTATCGTTTTTCCCTCTCCTTTATGACAACTTAGAAATATCATTTTTAGGGGACGACTGGGTAGCTCAGTCATTAAGTGTCTGCCTTGGGCTCAGGTCATGGTCCCAAGGTCCTAGGATCGGGCCCCGCGTTAGGCTCCCTGCTCAGTGGGAGGCCTGCGTCTCCCTCTCCCACTCTCCCTGCTTGTA
>NW_027825229.1:0-273 GCF_054177405.1 Leptonychotes weddellii | reverse complement strand
AGGCAGACGCTTACCTAACTGAGCCACCCAGGCATCCCGGATTTTCTTTTCTAGGAAGGATTAACCAAGGCCACGAAGAGCTGGTGTAGGTAGAGGATGGCGTGATAGGACAGTGGAGGGACAGCTGATCAGGGGATGTTCCTGTGAGCAGCCATTAAGGAGAGGTTGTGTTCAAGTGTTGACCAAAGTTCAAGGCCTGGAAGAAAGACAGAAGTCTGTGCTGAGGATGGAAAATCTTTTTCTCTGCCCTCTTATGTTCAGTACCTGGGACCT
>NW_027825228.1:0-273 GCF_054177405.1 Leptonychotes weddellii | reverse complement strand
ATGGACCCCCATCACTAGTCCTAAGTCTGCAGGAGAACAGAACATCTTCTGAGCCCAGTGCAAATGGACCCCCGTCACTAGTCCTAAGTCTGCAGGAGAACAGAGCATCCTCTGGGCCTGGGGCCCACAGACCTGCGTCACTAATCCCAAGCCTGGAGAACAGACCATCCTCTGAGCTCAATGCAAATGGACCCCCATCACTAGTCCCAAGACTACAGGAGAACAGAGCATCCGCTGGGCACAGAGCCCACGGAACCCCCTCAGTAGTGCTGA
>NW_027825227.1:0-273 GCF_054177405.1 Leptonychotes weddellii | reverse complement strand
TGGATTTCCCTGATGCCGAGCGATATTGAACACTTTTTCATGTGTCTGTTGGCCATTTGGATGTCTTCTTTGGAAAAATGTCTGTTCATGTCTTCTGCCCATTTCTTGATTGGATTCTTTGTTCTTTGGGTGTTGAGAAACTCAACTGATTTTTCTGTATTGATTTTGTATCCTGTAACTTTACTGAATTTTTTTTATTAGTTCTAACAATTTTGGGGGAGACTAGGATTTTCTCTACATAAGATCATATCATCTGCGAATAGAAACAGTTTT
>NW_027825226.1:0-2498 GCF_054177405.1 Leptonychotes weddellii | reverse complement strand
GGGACTGGCTATAAAGATTACTTACAAATAAAATCTTAAAAAAAAAAAAAAAAGAATCACATTACTTGTCCCTTTTGTTTTCTCATTGTTCACCACATGTGGAAGTATTCCTTCTTCAATTCTAAGTCCATTTCACTGCCATTTGGGTTCTCAGGATGGCAGGGACCATCTAGGGATGGGGGACCAGCCAACACGTGTTGAAACAAATAGGGAGAACCCTTTCTTCCTCCTTCACCTGCCCACTAAGGGTGTCTTCTGACGACTCTGAAATCCTGGAGACCCCTTTTAAGATAAAATGGCCAGCGTGGGTCCATCCCAAGCAACTCCAGAATCAGATTTCAAATGACACAGGCCTGGTGGATGTGATTTAATGGATAATCTATTCTGAGAGAAAGATGTGGAGCCTGGGAATCAGGTGTCAAGGAAACAGGACAGGTGGTGTCCCAACAGAGCCAGGGAGCCACGTGTCTGCCATCCACCTGCTAGGGTGTGAGCAGAAGAGCTGATATACTCAGGTCTAGGTCAGCCAGAAAAAGAAAAAACAACAACAACAAAAACAACCCAAAATAACACCCCAGATGTTTCTTCTTGAGCAGCCTGGTATCTGAGACAGAATGGTTAGGTGTAAGAACAGGCTTTCTTCAAGCCTCCCCCACTATATATAGATAGAGATTGGTTACTTAACCTCACAGAAGCTCAGTTTTTTGTCTGTGAAAAGAAACAAAAATATCTAGGTAATGGGGAAAACTCTTTAGGTTCCCAGTGGAAAAAAAAAAAATTCCCTTGTTACAGACTGCATGTTTCTACCCCCAAAACTCATACATTGAAACCCTACTCCGCAACAGGATGGTGCTAGGAGGTGGGGCCTTTGAGAGATCATTTAGGATTCACTGAGGTCGCGAGGGTGGGGTCTTCAGGGATGGGATTACTGCCCATATCAATGTCACTGGCGCTCTCTCTGCTCAAAGCCATGGGAAGGTACAAAGAGAAGTCGGCAGTCCACAGCCCAGAGGAGCCTTGTCTCCAGAAACTGACCACTCTGACATCCTGATCGCCAGCTTCCAGCCTCCAGCACTGTGAGAAATAATTTTCTGTTGTTCAGAAGCCATCCAGCCTATGAGACACTTTGTTACAGCCAACTGAATGGACTAAGACCCCCGTCTTAAACCACGTTAAGGGAAAAGGAATTTATCAGCTCATGAAACACAGCTCAAATATGGCTGGACCCCAGGGTGCAACCTGTTGAGTAATTCCTACCTTTTTGTTCCATCTATGCTCGCCTCAACACGTTCACCTCATTCTACCTAACCCACTCTAGCCATCTTGGATTTTCAAAGCAGCTCCAAATTTATATCCATCTGGCAAGACAATCTTAAAGGCAAGAGGTTATTCTCTCTGCATCAATTTCAGCGGGAAATTGCCAGGGAGAGCGCTTACAGGGCCCGCGAGAATCACATGCAATCTCTTAACGAGTTCCTTTGAATAGGCAATGCTAGTGGTTATTCTGATCGACCAGACTCTGTACCCAGGGGACTGAGAGTCACAGATCTTACTAGAACTGTGAGCAGGGCAGAGATTTCCCAAAGGAAAACTGGAAGGCTGACATCGGTCTCAGAGTAAGGCAAAGAGGAAAATGTGCTAAGGAGAGAAACCTTTAAGTATCACAGATCTCTACAGCATCTTTCTCAGGACGGTAATAGGAGAATTAAAATAATGTAAAAAAAATACTTTGCAAACCATAGGACTCTATTCAAATGTTCCTTGTTCAATTTATATGTAGTTTAACCTACATTCAAAAACTGTAGAGATACACCAAGTATGTATAAAGACAAAGAATTTTTTTTTTTTTTGAAGACAGTTTTTAGATTTTTTTCACAGTGCCCAGCTCTGGAGATGGGGCTTCTGGTTCTCAGTACATCTTGAGACTTGGGAGTCTGAAGCCTTTATTCGCGGAGGAAATTTAGCAAGAGGCACAAATATGCAGGAATGGTTGCTGAAGCAGTCTTTCCTATAGGACACATAAACTTGTGAAGATTTTATCCAGTCTTCCAATTTGAGGTAATGGTCCACATCTGTTTTCTGCAAAGCAACAACACTAGTTCTCCTTAGGTTATAAAGATACTGATGCACTTTCTTTTTCTGGAAATTTTAGTTCACTGCTGTGATAGATGAGTGTGCCATAGAAGAAACTCTTAAGAGAACTGCATTCTCTTAAGAATCAAAGATCCTGGGGGGCGGAGCAAGATGGCGGAGGAGTAGGAGACCTGGATTTCGTCTCCTCTCAGGAATTCAGCTGGACAGGGATCAAACCATTCTGAACACCTACAGACTCAACAGGAGATCGAAGAAAGGAATAGCAACAACTCTCTGAACAGAAAAGCGACCACTTTCTGGAAGGTAGGACGTGCGGAGAAGTGAATCCGAGGCGATATTCGGGAGGATAGACGGCGGGGGAGGGGCCTCCGTCGGCCGCTTCTGGCAAGTGATAGAACCACGGA
>NW_027825225.1:0-273 GCF_054177405.1 Leptonychotes weddellii | reverse complement strand
ATATGGGGGAGCCATGGATCAAGAATGATTTCTCATAACGTATTCAGTTGATTAGTGATGTATTTACAACAAGGATAATTTCAGTCCTCATCTAGACTCAGTCCAAGAATCACAGAGCTTCCTGCCATAGTGTAAATCAAGAGATGGCCCTTCTGCCAGCCACCCCAAGTGGGGCAGTCTCATGGTTTGCAAACAAACCCGTCTGTAGGCACATCCTCCTCCCACGATGCTCTACCCTCCATATTCCAAACTCCTACCTTGTTCAATTCCACT
>NW_027825224.1:0-273 GCF_054177405.1 Leptonychotes weddellii | reverse complement strand
AGAACTAATGATGTAATGTATGGGGATTAACATAAGAATAAAAAAAATAAATAAATAAAACATAAAAAAAAAACAAAACAGCAACAGTGATTATCTACAGATGAAAGAACTAAAAGTGACTTCCTTGCTTAACAGTTTTCATTTTTTTCCAACATGGGCATGAATACTTTCTATATTTCAAATTGTTAAAAAAAAAATAGATGAATTAGACATACCTCTTCAAACAATTTGCTCTAATTCCATTCTATATAAATCACTGTCTGACTTTGAGTT
>NW_027825223.1:0-273 GCF_054177405.1 Leptonychotes weddellii | reverse complement strand
TCTTTCCTCATTTGGAATTTGAGTCCTGGGTTTTCTTTCAGTCAGTTAAATTCAAATCAGTAGACCTCTTATTCATTCATTCATTCATTCATTCATTCCACAAATATTTACTGAATGGTTAACAAATGTCAGGCACTCTGCCAGGCACAGCATCCCTTGCAGTAACTGCCCCAGCTTTCACAAAGGAACATTCTAGAACATTCTAATGTGGCTGGTAGGGCCACAAGTGGGAGGGGTCAGGGCTCGGGAGGGGACACCAAACAAGCAGACAGC
>NW_027825222.1:0-273 GCF_054177405.1 Leptonychotes weddellii | reverse complement strand
TAGTAGGGAATTTAAATGTGTGCACAACAATGAAATTAACCTATGCCTTTTAATTCATTTGTTCACAGTGTATATATTGAGCAATTTCTTTTTTTTTTTTAATTATGTTATGTTAGTCACCATACAATACATCATTGGTTTTTGATGTGGTGATCCACGATCCATTGTTTTCATATAACACCCAGTGCTCCATGCAGTACGTGCTTCAATACCCATCACCGGGCTAACCAATCCCCCCTCCCCTCACCCCTCCAAAACCCTGTTTGTTTCTCA
>NW_027825221.1:0-273 GCF_054177405.1 Leptonychotes weddellii | reverse complement strand
GGAACACTTCATCTAGAACTAATGATGTAATGTATGGGGATTAACATAAGAATAAAAAAAAATTAAAAAAAAAATTTTCTTTCAGGAGATAGCATGATCATAAAGGCTTACATTGTTTAAATATGGTATACACAGGGCAATAAATATCCATGTTTAGCTAGATACAGAAAAGGTGCAATTGCTCAAGTTAAATATTTTCTAAAGACACTCCTCTGAAAGAGTAAATGAACTGCTCTGGGAGTCATTTGTTAGGGTTGCAGATAGTTACCAAGG
>NW_027825220.1:0-273 GCF_054177405.1 Leptonychotes weddellii | reverse complement strand
AGTTCAGCACACCCTTGATTAGTCGCTTCCATTAACAGTGTTTATTTTGGGGTTTGTGTTTATTTTTGAAACGTAGTCTCCTTCTCCCTGCCCTCTCCCTTACGCACCAGTGGTGCTCAGCCAGCCTCCTAGAGAGGTCTTGTCCACACTTTCCTGGGCCATCCATAAACCTCCTTGGCCAACTTCTATTTATTTATTTATTTTTATTCTTATGTTAATCCCCATACATTACATCATTAGTTCTAGATGAAGTGTTCCACGATTCATTGTTTG
>NW_027825219.1:0-273 GCF_054177405.1 Leptonychotes weddellii | reverse complement strand
GGAACACAAGCGGGGGGCGGGGAGGGAGAAGCAGGCTTCTCGCAGAGGAGGGAGCCCGACATGGGGGCTCGATGCCCGGGCTTGAATCCAGGACTCTGGGATCATGACCTGAGCCAAAGGTGGACACTTAACGACTGAGCCACGCAGGCGCCCCAACATTAACACTTTAGAATCAAGAGTGAGTTTATGTCTGTGATCACCAGTATTTTAGTAGTAAAGATAAACACTCCATAAATATCTTAAATTCACTTGAAAATGTTACAAATAAAGTTT
>NW_027825218.1:0-273 GCF_054177405.1 Leptonychotes weddellii | reverse complement strand
GAGCAGGGAGCCCGATGCGGGGCTCAATCCCAGGACCCGGGATCATGACCTGAGCCGAAGGCAGACGCTTAACAACTGAGCCACCCAGGCGCCCTGTATGTGACAAACATTTTCAAATGCTGTATGGTGTTTGTATGAAAGATTCCTGCTAGCAGTAAGCTTCATGAGAATAGCTGCCATGTCTGTTTTCATCATTGTACATCTTGAGTACAATATCACACTTGTTCTAGATGCTTAAACAATACTTATTTAATGATTAACTAAGTGAATAAA
>NW_027825217.1:0-273 GCF_054177405.1 Leptonychotes weddellii | reverse complement strand
TTATTTTGTGAATCCCTTGACCAATTTTTATAGATATAGTTTTTACTGCTTTTGTGCATCTTATTTTTTTTTAATTTTACTTTTACTTATGGTCATTCCTTTCCACCCAGAGAGTCCAGTTTAACATTTCTTGTAGGACTAGTTTAGTGGTCATGAATTTCTTTAACTTTTGTTTGACTGAGAAAACTTCTCTTTCCTTCTATTCTGAATGATAGTTTTGCTGGATAGAGTATTCTTGACTGTGGGTCTTTCTCTCTTTCAGCACTTTTAATA
>NW_027825216.1:0-273 GCF_054177405.1 Leptonychotes weddellii | reverse complement strand
ATTAATGGGCTACATGATTTGCAGCTGATTTCTCCCAGCTCCCTCTGGGCTCTCCTACCTATCATGGGGGTGTCCACAAGTCTAGACAAGTAGACTTTAAAACTGTGTTCACATCACTACACATTCTACTTGTTTTGTTACTCATGTACATGGTCATTTCAGAAATTCCTCGAATAGTCTGGTACACTAAGTATCAGTCATGATTTTCAGCTCCTAGTAACCCATTGTGTGTGATTCTGGCCTGAAGTAAGAATTTAGACATGTGGTCACTCT
>NW_027825215.1:0-2499 GCF_054177405.1 Leptonychotes weddellii | reverse complement strand
AAAAAAAAAAAAAAAGATGGCCAATCTGCTTCGGGGTATTTTGTAGGGAACACAATAGTGGTGGGTAGTAGACTTGGAACTCAGACACACTTGGCTTGAACTTCAAGATTGCCCAAGTCAACCTTGGTTTCCTAATCTAAAAATTGGAAGTAAATTCCATGAGATGATGAGAATTCAATTAAATGTCACCTATAAAACACTTCATAAGATGCCAAATAAGGGGTAGATAAATATTCAATCCCTTCTTCCCTTTGTGCCTAAACCAAGTTTATTTTAGTGACAAAATCCATTCCTTTCCTTATGGTAGAGGAGCATATTTGGGAAATTGGGAAATATGAGGGCTTTTTCCTATGACTAGAAATGCTTCAAAACTGAACCCCAAGCACTTTGTTATCTGATTCAACTTTGTGCAGTAATTTGCAAGACAACCAGCTACAATGTTGGGGCAGAGATATTCTAGCCAGGGAACAGAGCAAGCCATGGCAACTGTGGGAATGAGGAGACAATCTGCTGGCTCTGGCATCCTTTGTTTCTTCTATGGGATGCAAAGATGTTGGAGGCAACAAACCAATAATGTTGCAGCCTGCCCCGACTCCTCAACTGATTCTTGTAGAGGTTCATTTGAGTGAAGGATCTTCCCTTTTAAAATATGGGCATGCCATGCCAACTTGGTCCCACCCTACTGATTGTCAAGCCAATCAATTTTCTTTTTACCTTTGGGACTGATCGTTATGATCCAGTGATTTCCCTCCCAGTTGAGATCTGCTGGGAGAAAGGGACAGGCATCTTGGTAGCATCCACCAACATTTAAAATATCCCCAGTTAACAGTTCTCCTTGAATCCATCACAGAATCACATGTGCAGAAGGGGGCCTGTGCAGACATATTCACTATACAAAGAGACCGAATGTGTTCACCACTTGGGAATGGCTAAGAACTATAATATAGCCACACCAGGGAATACTATGCAGTATCTAAAAAGAGTAAGGTAAATCTATGTTGTTTACTAGGCTAGATTTCTAAGGTATATCATTGATTGAAAACACTCAAGTGTCACAATATGTATAGAATAATATATTTTATGTACCAATATATGGCAAAGTCATCCCACAAAATAATGCCTTATATTTTCCATGGGTACATATCGGTGTATGTAAAAGCATAGAAACAGGCTTTAAAGGATTGGAAGACCACCTCCTGCCAAAAGGCAACAGTGGATACATCCAGATATAAGGGGATAGAGTGAAGGAAGGGTGGTCAAAAAGGACATTAGCTTTATCTCCAGTATTTGAAGGTTTTATTTAAAAAGATAATATCTGGTCTCCAGGGTGGCTCAGTTGGTTGAGCATCCAATTCTTGGTTTCGGCTCAGGTCATGATCTCAGGGCTGTGAGATTGAGCCCCGTGTCTGGCTCCGTGCTCAGTGCAGAGTCTGCTTGAGATTCTCTCTCTCCCTCTCCCCCTCCCCCACTCACATGTGTGCTCTCTGTCTCTAGAATAAAAAAAATAAATCTTTAAAAAAATTTAAAAAATATAATATCTTTGTGTATCACTTACCTAATTTAAAATTAATTTTTTTAAAAGGTAGAATGGAAATATTATGATTGAGAGCATAGTAAGTTGTAATATTGTCCAAAAAATATCTGCCGCCCCTCTCTGGAGAGGATGATCTTCTCTGTGGCATCAATGTCAGGTGTGGCTGCATGATTTGCTCTGGTCAATGAAAGGTGAACGGAAGCTTGGGGAGCGCCCGTGTGATTTGTCATGTTCTTTTCTCTTCTGCCATGAGACTGGAGAACATTACACAGAGAGGTTGCTCCATCAGCCTGGGGATGCTGGAGTAGACAAATGTGAAGCAGAGCTCCATGTAATGTGAAAGCCATGTAATGTGTAATGTGAGCAAGAAATAGACCTTTGCTGTCCTAAGCCACTGATACTGTGGGGCCACTTGTCATTGAGGCAGAACCTAACCTAGACTGGCCTATAATATCCTGGGGATAACAGAGAGCCACTCTGGAGCAGAGAGTGCAGGCAGAATGGAGGCAGGGTTGAGGTCAGAAAGGCCAGGAGGTCCTGGGTGGGGGTGAGGAGTACCCTGAGGAAGACACTGAAAGAGAAGTGGAAGGAAGAGCAGTAGAGACTAATTTTGTCAATTTTTCCAACTTTACCTTAGGACCTTGTCCTCCATTGCCTACTGACCAATGAGAGTAATTTGGGATGCAACACATTGTCCTTTATCCGATGGCACTTGCCCTGGCCTAACTGGCAGATCTTTTCAGGAAAGTTCTGGGAATTTACTGAGAAAACACTTGCACAATGTCAGGGCTTAATGGTATGCAGGTGTCCATCACCCCTGAGCTGGTATTAGCTGGGCATCTCAGCTACAATGACCAATTCTAAAGTCATTCACACTTTGGGAAAGTTACAGTCAAAAAAAAAAACAAAGGAAACCAGATGGCAAAAATATACTTGACTCCATCAACCTGACTCAGATTAAACAG
>NW_027825214.1:0-273 GCF_054177405.1 Leptonychotes weddellii | reverse complement strand
GGGACTCCGGGATCATGACCTGAGCCGAAGGCAGTCGCTTAACCGACTGAGCCACCCAGGCGCCCCTAGGGTCTATATTTAAAACTTAAAAAAACAAAGGCTCAGTGTGGTTCTTTTAGTACAGGATACTCAGGGTTTTCTTATTGAAGACCTGTTTTTTTTTGAGCTGTAATTGCTTTTCATATTCAGAATTATTAAAATAATTTAACTGTAATTCTACTTCAATAGACTGAAACTGTTGAGGAGCCCATGGAGGAAGAAGAAGCAGCAAAA
>NW_027825213.1:0-273 GCF_054177405.1 Leptonychotes weddellii | reverse complement strand
TAAACATACCTCCCCATGCAAGTGATGATACTTCAAATAAATTTATTTATTTATTTATTTTAAGTTGGCTCCACGCTAGACCTGGAGCCTAACGTGGGGCTTGAACTCACAAACCTGAGATCAAGACCTAAGCTAAGATCAAGAATCAGACGCTTAAAAGACTGAGCCACCCAAGTGCCCCCAAATTATATATATTTTACAATTTAATGTACCATAACTGATTAGGATTATTTCTGAGAGACAAGACTTAATGGGGAAAAATAAGAAAGATTA
>NW_027825212.1:0-273 GCF_054177405.1 Leptonychotes weddellii | reverse complement strand
AAGCACTAAGATACACATGTGGTGGGAGGTGGGGAGGGAAGCAAGGGATGTCTCAGGTCTGTCCTCTAGGATCAAGCTAAGGGTGAGGCAAGGTAGTCTTCTACTCAGCCACTTCCATCACTTCCCTCTGAAGCCAGGATTCATGTCCAGGTATTTAGCACAATATCATTCTTACAGGGTACACAAGAAAAATTTATCAATTCATGTAATTTAATAAAATACCAGGGCAAGACAAATGGAAACCTTTTGACATCTAAAGGCTTAATGCATGCA
>NW_027825211.1:0-273 GCF_054177405.1 Leptonychotes weddellii | reverse complement strand
ACATCACTGATAGCTTATTAAAATGTGTTTCTTTACATAAACTCTGTTCCCTTAGCAATAGGTTATTTAAATTTTTTTTTTACTTATTTCTATGAGTATTTTTCCCCTTCAGAATATTTCTAAAATTTTTTAAAGCTTAAGGTCACTTTTTAGTTATTGATGTACAAAAGTAAAATATCATTGATTCTTTTTTTTTTTTTAATTTTTTTTTTTATTCTTATGTTAATCCCCATACATTACATCATTAGTTCTAGGTGAAGTGTTCCATGATTC
>NW_027825210.1:0-273 GCF_054177405.1 Leptonychotes weddellii | reverse complement strand
AAAAAAGGGATTGATAAGATGGTTGAAAAAGGGAAAAAGAAAAATTCAAAAAAAAAAAAAGAAAAAGAAAGTTAAAAAAAAATTAACTTTGAAAGACTAAAGAATCATGGGAAAAAAGCCATGAATTCTATGTGCAGTATTCCCCTAGCGCTGGAGTTCTGCCGTTCTCACTGATTGGCAAACCTGGTCTTGGCTGGCTGTTCTCGCTGATCTTCTGGGGGAAGGGCCTGTTGCCATGGCTTCCAAATGTCTTTGCCGGAGGCGGAATTGCCC
>NW_027825209.1:0-273 GCF_054177405.1 Leptonychotes weddellii | reverse complement strand
TCACTTGGACATTGTCCTCTAGTGCTTGAGACAAGTCTGCGACAGAAGGAAACTCCAAGCACCATGTGAACGAGAAACCAGTGCGGCGTCTAAAAAGCAAAGTCGAGCGTGTAAGGAGAAGAAGCAAGCATGCGAGGAGAAGCAGCAGAAGCCTGGCGGAAGATGGACGTAGCATTCAGGGACGCCTGCTAACGCAAGTGGACGACAGAGAAGAAAGGGGTGTGAAAGGAACACTAATCCCAAAGACAGAAACATAGCAATGGCCTTTAAAAC
>NW_027825208.1:0-273 GCF_054177405.1 Leptonychotes weddellii | reverse complement strand
CTCTCCCACTCCCCCTGCTTGTGTTCCCTCTCTCGCTGTGTCTCTCTCTGTCAAAT
Organism: Leptonychotes weddellii; assembly: GCF_054177405.1. Lineage (NCBI taxonomy): Eukaryota > Metazoa > Chordata > Mammalia > Carnivora > Phocidae > Leptonychotes > Leptonychotes weddellii. The sequence continues at coordinate 217 of NW_027825208.1, read as the reverse complement.
AAATAAATAAAATCTTTAAAAAAAAAAAGAATTCTGAGAGATTTAAAGAAGGAAAAGTCCCTTGTAGGACTACCCCGTGGGAAAGCCAGTGTTAAGTTTGGAAAGAGTGACCCTGAAGTCATTTTTGTGTGTGTGTCTCTGTTTACTTAGCAGAGGGTTTACTATTTCTTTTTTCTTTTTTTTTTTAAAGATTTTATTTATTTATTTGAGACAGAAT
>NW_027825207.1:0-273 GCF_054177405.1 Leptonychotes weddellii | reverse complement strand
GTGGCTACACATTCACTTGCAACTTGCAATTTCTCCAAATGGCAGAGGCTCCTAAGGAGAATTTTAGCCTGACCCACATTGCCCAACAGGGGCACAGAGCAGATTTACCTGCTGGGTACCAGTAGCAACACAGGAAGATGAGCCAGAAAAGGCTACAGCCAGGCTGTACCACCTATGAGCTGTGTGACCTTGGGCGAACCACTTCAGGCTCTGAGTTACGGGGTCCTCATCTACAATGGGCACAGGAAAGCCTAGGGCTGCTGTTTATGTGAA
>NW_027825206.1:0-273 GCF_054177405.1 Leptonychotes weddellii | reverse complement strand
GAGGAGTCTGCTTGTCCTTCTGCCCCTCCCCCTGCTCATGCTCTCTCTCTCTTTCTCTCGAATAAATAAATAAAATCTTTGGGCGCCTGGGTGGCATAGTTGGTTAAGCGACTGCCTTCGGCTCAGGTCATGATCCTGGAGTCCCGGGATCGAGTCCCGGGATCGAGTCCCGCGTCGGGCTCCCTGCTCGGCAGGGAGTCTGCTTCTCCCTCTGACCCTCCTCCCTCTCATGCTCTCTGTCTCTCTCATTCTCTCTCTCTCGAATAAATAAAT
>NW_027825205.1:0-273 GCF_054177405.1 Leptonychotes weddellii | reverse complement strand
AGCCCCCTCCCCTTGGTGCTGAGACTGTCCTCATCCCCATCCCTTGAGGGCTGACAGTCCTGACAAGGGGGCTGCTCACCCCTTTCATCCCACACTTCCCGAACAAGCCTGGTAGACGGCCCAGAATCCCGGGGTCTCCTCCGCAGCCTGGAGGCTGTGACCACCTCAGGCTGGGGCTTCCAATGTCTTTGAACAAAATGATGATGATGTCTATGATATTCTTTTTCTTTGTCTGCTGAGCCCAGCACTCCCTCATCAAGGAAGAGCCTGGGC
>NW_027825204.1:0-2499 GCF_054177405.1 Leptonychotes weddellii | reverse complement strand
AAAAAAAAAAAAAAGAAATTTGAGCTTGATTTTAAAAAGATTAGACAAATAAATGTTCCCAAATGCATATGATTTCTATACACAATCACCTATTACATGGCACCCGACAGGGTCAACATTTACAAATGAGCACAAATAATGTTTATCTAATCATTGCATGCTCTAGAGTGTGTTGACCAGCATAATTAGAAACCCACCTTTGGGTTTTACAGTTTTTGCAATAATCCCTTGTCAGAGGGACAATTTCAATATCCCTTCTACTAATTCTTCAAAACACTTCTCAGTTTAGATGGTTCCTTCCAGCAGATCACATGTCAAATTCTACTTTCAAATCCCTGCCTCCTTTGTGGATGATGTGAGAGAAAACCTCTCCCTTGACTGGACCAGAGGAAGTAGTTTACTAAACAGCCTCTATCATCATTCCTTTCAGGGTGAGTTTACTTGTCTTGTTTTGAAAGAATAACTTGAAAAAAAGTGCCTTTTGGGGAACTTTAGGAACTCTGTTAAAATCTGTCTCTTATAAACCACTTTCCTTGTGATTTCAGAATTGTTTTTCATAAGGTGACATCTGATCATTTTCCTATTCATATTAAAATCGTTAGTGATGAAACTTTTAGTGTTGCCCTAGAGAGACTTCAGGCTGAAATTTAAAATGTGGAAGTAGACATTTTATCTCAATTATTGAACACTGGACTCCTGTAAATTAACCAGATAAGTTTAAATATTCTGGCATTGTTCTTAGCATGACTTCACTACAATTGTTAATAATTGTATTATTTTCTTTATGCTGGCTCTCTATGTAATTTTTTCTGTGATTTTCATATCTTTCTTTAATCAATAGGTTCCTGCTCACAAATATTTTTGTTCTTTGATCTCTAATTTGTTATAGTACTAGCAAAAGGCTCTCTTGACATTAATCAGACATTTCATGATGATAAAAGTTACGTTTCACATTCAATTCTTCAACCTAATAAATCTTTCAAATTTCTTTGTAATGCGTTTTCTCTCTAAACTGTAAAAACAGAAAACACCCACCTGCTTAAGCTGATGGTCCCACTGAGTCAAATTTAGGGAGGGGCGCAGGCTTCCGTTGGTACCCACACCCACATAATGAAGCTTAGACTGAAGCTAGGACATATGACAGGTTTACCTTGGAGAATTTGGAAATTGCTTATTACATAGAATGCTAATTCAAGATTAATGGAAGTAGTCAAGGAAATTAAAAAAGAGGAAAGAGATAAGTTTGTCTCATAAACTGTTAGAAAACAGAACAACCTGCTTTATATTTTTCTCCAGGAGAGTCATGTGGATGAGCCCACACGCTGGCAAGTAAACTCTATCCCTCCAAATGAGATCAGAACATTAGTGTAAAAATACAAGTATCTGGGTAACTGGGGCAAACCAGGAGAGGAGGGCAGTATGCCTTCTCAGCAAACACACAAACAAACCCCACCAAAACCTTCAGGCACAGAACAAGAAGAACTATTCAAAATAGTATAAATCTTGGCAGGCAAGTCAAATCCATACCAATGTTTGATTGATTGCATTTTCTAAGGCACTGACAAGTCTAATTCTTATTATTACTTAAGTAAAGAGCAATTACTGCCATCAAAAGCATTATTGAGTGCTTACTATACTCCAGCAGATGCTAAAGATGTAAAGAGGGCTGAGATCAGTGTCTACTACCTCAAGAAAATAGCTATAAAGAGAGTGATGCCAAAACAGAGTGGCAAAGGCAGAACAAAAATAACGTTTAGTTTGACGTACAACTTTGTGGGGCTTCTTTCTCCCCCTTTTAAATTCTGACTTACAATCAACAAAACTAAATAAAATACAAGGCAATTGCAAGAGATACAGTTATAATTTATTCTCTTATATTTTAATTAGCATAAAGAAGAAAAGACATATTTTTGACTCTTCTTAAGTACAGGAAATAAGAAGAAACACAACACTGATTCTTGTATCTCAGGTGTTAATTTCTCAATATTCTACAACTGGAATGCCTTTAGAGTAAACAGCATCAAAAATGTTTTGGAATTCAAACTGTATGTGATGTCTAGAAATCTCCAAGTGGGAAAAAAAGAACTTGATTTAAATAATTCAAATGTGAGAGACAAATATATTCTTTTTTTTTTTTTTTTTAGATAGAAAGAGCAAGTGAGCAAGTGAGATGGGGTGGGGTGGGGGTAAAGGGAGAGGGAGAGAGAGAATCCCAAGCAGACTCTGAGCTGAGCATGGAGCCGGACATGGGGCTCGATCTCAGGACCCTGAGATCATGACCGGAGCTGAAACTAAGAGTTGGACGCTCAACCGACTGAGCCACCCAGGTGCCCCGGTAAGCAAGAGAGACAAAAATATTCTTAATTAAAACCAACTCATCAAGCAAAATTAACTCATTGTTAGAAAACACAGCTCAGGGCGCCTGGGTGGCTCAGTTGGTTGAGCGACTGCCTTCGGCTCAGGTCATGATCCTGGAGTCCCGGGATCGAGTCCCGCATC
>NW_027825203.1:0-273 GCF_054177405.1 Leptonychotes weddellii | reverse complement strand
ACCTACTTATTACTCTTCTTTTTAAACTCACCCTTCTTTTTACTTATTTAAATATTCTTATTTTTTACTGACCCATTGGATTAATCATTTTTTGGCTTTCTGTTTTGTATGTATCTTGCTTAGAAGTAGCCCAGGGGAGGGTTCCCTTTTGTCTGTATCCTTGCCAACATCTGTCATTTCCTGACTTGTTAATTTTAGCCATTCTGACTGGTGTGAGGTGGTATCTCATTGAGGTTTTGATTTGGATTTCCCTGATGCTGAGTGATGTTGAGC
>NW_027825202.1:0-273 GCF_054177405.1 Leptonychotes weddellii | reverse complement strand
AGGCTTACCTTTCACTCTACTCTTCTGAGTGGTCTGAATTATTCATTATTTGCACGTGTTCATTAGAAAAATGTTTTTTTTTTAAGATTTATTTATTTGAGGGCGCCTGGGTGGCTCAGTTGGTTAGGCGACTGCCTTCGGCTCAGGTCATGATCCTGGAGTCCCGGGATCGAGTCCCGCATCGGGCTCCCTGCTCAGCGGGGAGCCTGCTTCTCCCTCTGACCCTCCCCCCTCTCATGTACTCTCTCTCTCTCTCTCTCTCATTCTCGCTCT
>NW_027825201.1:0-273 GCF_054177405.1 Leptonychotes weddellii | reverse complement strand
ACAGTTAGGAAGAGAAGTCAGGACCGGAAATAGAGATTAGAGAATTCATTCAAAGGCTTAAGACCTTCAATCCAGTGCCATTGTTAAAATCGGGTTTTATAGCTTTACTGTAAAAGGTTGTTGAGAATACAGCCATTCTATGAGGTTCTATCTTTGGTTCCCTGAGATGTTTTTATCTTTATAGGTTGTTAAATTTTTTTTTTTTTTTTTTTTAAAGATATTATTTATTTATTTATTTGAGACAGAGAGAATGAGAGACAGAGAGCATGAGAG
>NW_027825200.1:0-273 GCF_054177405.1 Leptonychotes weddellii | reverse complement strand
TTTCTTCCCTTGCTCTCTTCTCTCATGATTAGCTGGCTTTCTTTAATGATATACTTGGATTCCTTTCTCTTTACTTTTTGCATAGCTATTACTTTTTTTTTTTTTTGTGGTTATCACTAGGTTTGTATAGAACATCTTCTGCATAGAGTAGTCTATATTAAGTTGATGGTTGTTTAAGTTTGAACCCATTTTGTACTCCTCCCCCCCATATTTTAGGTATATGGTGTCATAATTTACATCCTTCTGTGAGTCCCTTGACTGATTTTTTTATAG
>NW_027825199.1:0-273 GCF_054177405.1 Leptonychotes weddellii | reverse complement strand
GCTATGAATACCTATATGCATAAAAATGATTATTATCACAATATTGTTTATAATAGTGAGAAAATGAAAACAGGCAAAATGTACAATGATAGAGAATTACACAAATTATCATGAGTATAACTATACAAGGTAATGCTGTATTGCCATTAAAAATGATGATGTATATTCTGGATGTATATTCTGGATGTGAGGTTGGGTAAACAAATCTTACCATTTGCCCCTCTTTCCTGAGGAAAAGAGGGCCAATGGAAAATCGGTATGCAAAGGGAAATT
>NW_027825198.1:0-273 GCF_054177405.1 Leptonychotes weddellii | reverse complement strand
TTCAGTTTCTACAGCGCTTGCTGTCATGTGCGTGGTAGCAGACAGATGTGGGCTCAGGTCCTAGCTTAGTAGCTTCCTGAGTCATCTTGGACAAGCCACGTGACCTCTCTGTGCCTCAGTTTCCTCATGTGTAAAATACTGTCTCTAAGGTTGTTGTGAGGATGAAAGTAGCTGAGAACACAAAGGCCCTGTGTCTGGCACTCTGGGAGCCTTTTTGCTTTTTCGACCAAAGGCCCAGGAGCAACTGGATGGGCACCGTTGACCGAGTAGGTT
>NW_027825197.1:0-273 GCF_054177405.1 Leptonychotes weddellii | reverse complement strand
CCTTCCCCGATACTAGAGATGGATCTTTCTATATTCCCTTGGCCCTCAGCAAACACCTCAGCTGGTCGTGATTCTTTACCTGCTGCTTCATCCCTGAAGGGTCTTGGGCCATAACCAGCCTGCTGCTGGAGTGGGTTGCTATAATTTTATGTTGACTTTAATCATAGGGCACCCTAAGGTATCTCTCGTATTCCAGACATACTCTCCCTCACTTTCATTGTGGAGTAGCCGTCCATTCCTCCTAGGTAGTGAGGATCATTCACCACAGCCAGC
>NW_027825196.1:0-273 GCF_054177405.1 Leptonychotes weddellii | reverse complement strand
TACAGTAAAATGTGCCCATTTGAAGGGTATAGGAACCAACCCGGTAACCACCACCATAGTCAGAGGTGTAGAATATTTTCACACTTGAAAAAGTTCCTTCATGTGGCACCTGGGTGACTTAGTTGGTTAAGCATCTGCCTTCGGCTCAGGTCATGATCTCAGGGTCCTAGGATTGAGTCCCAGATTGGGCTCTCTGCTCGGTGGGGAGTGTGCCTCTCCCTCTCCCTCTGCCCCTCCCCCTGCTGGTGCTTCCTCTCTTGCACAAATAAATAA
>NW_027825195.1:0-273 GCF_054177405.1 Leptonychotes weddellii | reverse complement strand
CAGACAACATCAAGAACCAACCAATGAAAATCAAACCGCTTAAGAAAATTTGTGTAAACTATGCTCAAAAAAACCCCTTGTAACTAAATAATATGAAGTGACCAAAAAAGATGGATTTTCTCTAACATAATCAAAATTTACTGAGTTGTATTCAAAGAAACACCAGATGGTCCATTTCTTTCTCACACACACACACACAAAAGGTCACTTTAAGTGGTAAGGTAGACAATTTAATACTTGTTGAGAGGAATACTTATTTACACAGAGCAAATA
>NW_027825194.1:0-273 GCF_054177405.1 Leptonychotes weddellii | reverse complement strand
AAGCATTCTATGCTTATGGATTGGAAGAACAAACATTGTTAAAATGTCTGTAACTACCAAAAGCAATCTACACGTTTATTAATGCATCTTAATACCACCAGTATTTTTCACAGAGCTAGAATAAATAATCCTAAAATTTGTATGGAACCACAAAAGACCCCCAATAGCCAAAGCAATTCTGAAAAAGAAAAACAAAATTGGAGGCATCACAATTCTGTATTTCAAACTATATTACAAAGTTGTAGTCATCAAGGCAGTATGGTACTGGGTGCT
>NW_027825193.1:0-2499 GCF_054177405.1 Leptonychotes weddellii | reverse complement strand
CATAAGTCATAATCTCTGAGTCTTTTCTATTTTGGGGTCTCCTCCTAGTCATTCTGTTGATGGGTGTTTGAGGGAATGTATAGAGTCCAAATTATTGACCAGAACCCAAATAAGATGCACCTATTTTGTAAGGACCTTAGGGTTGCTGGCCTCTTGTTTTCCCAGCCTGTCTTCTGTAGGAGGGGCCTGCCACGCTGTTACTCAGGCAATCCTGTTTGGGTGGAGTTGCCCTGCCCCCCTGTGGCGGGGGATGGGCTCAGCGGGAATCAGTTTTTGTGGCTTTTGTTCTCTGGCGGCTTTCCCTGGTGGCTTTCCGCGTCTCTTCCACGAGTCAGAGCAGAAGAGACCGTTTCCAACCCTCTGCCTCAGAGCAGAGAGACCACAGTCTGTTCTTCAGTGAGCTCTCCAGGCCACACTTTCTCTGTTTCTGTCCGTGCTGCTATAAACTGCAGCATCCTAGGTTGTGCGCCCCTCCACAGCGCCCCCAGTCCTGCCTCCAGGTCAGGGCAGGTCTCTGCCATTTGTGCTTCTAAAACCACCAGCCGCTCCCAGTTCGCCCGCGCGACCCCACCACTCTGGGTTTCCACCCCGGCAGCTGCCCTAAAGTCCTTTCCCTGCTGCTACAGTTCTGTGAGTCTGTGCCCAGCCCCAGCGTGTGAGGCTGTCACTCACGGGCGGTATAGGATCCCCACGGCCAGGCACCCTCCCGCTGCCGTTTATCCTCCGATATCTGCCTGCAGAATCATGGCTCCCCACTTCCTACCTCGAAACCAACCGCCTGCGATATTCTGCTTGTAGAGATCCAGATCTTCTTACATCTCAGGCTGGTTTCGTGGGTGCTCAGAGTGGTCTGGTAGATATCCAGCTCAATTCTGGGGACCAGTGGAAATAGGGTCCCCTACTCTTCCGCCATCTTTCCCCCCTCCATTATCAATTCCATTTTTAAAATCTTTTTTAATTTTCATTTTTACAGTCATATTCTATCTTTCATTGTATTTAACCTTATTTTTGGATATATATGTTTTTCTTTCTTTAAAATTTTGGGATATGGTTTCTTCTAACAAGCCAAAATATACCCTAAATCTAGTGTATGACTTTATCCTAATCTCCTGCGTGATCACATTCTCTTTTTTCTTTTAATATTTTTTCATTCTTTTTTTAACCAACTTTTTGTCAATTCCTTTTTTAAAATCTTTTTTAATTATCATCTTTACAGTCACATTCCATCCCTTCATCCTATTTATCCTTATTTTTGTATATATAAATTTTTCTTTCTTTAAAATTTTGGGAGGCTATTTCTTCTAACAAACCAAAATACACCCAAAATCTAGTGTGTGACTCTGTTCTATTCACCAGCCTGATCATATTCTTTTTTTTTTTTTCCTTTCTTTTCCCCTGGTTTCAGGTCTCTTCTGATTTGTTTAGAAGATTTGTTATTTTTCTGGGATCATTGTTACCCTTTTAGCATTTTGTTCTCTCATTCATCTATTCTCCTCTGGACAAAATGACAAGACAGAAAAACTCACCTCAAAAAAAGAATAAGAGATAGTACCAACTGCCAGGGACCTAATCAATACAGACATTATTAAGATGTCAGCACTAGAGTTCAGAATGATGATTATAAAGACACTAGCTGGCTTGAAAAAAAGCATAGAAGATACTATAGAATCCCTTTTTGGAGAAATAAAAGAACTAAAATCTAACCTAAAGTCAAAATCAAAAAGGCTATTAATGAGGTGCAATCAAAAATGGAGGCTCTAACTGCTAGGATAAATGAGGCAGAAGAGAGAATTAGTGATAATAGAAGACCAAATGATGGAGAATAAAGAAGCTGAGAAAAAGACAGATAAACAACTACTGGATCATGAGGGGAGAATTAGAGAGATAAGTGATACCTTAAAGTGAAACAACATTAGAATAATTGGGATCCCAGAAGAAGAAGAAAGAGAGAGGGGAAGAAGGTATATTGGAGCCAATTATAGCTGAGAATTTCCCTAATTTGGGGAAGAAAACAGGCATCAAAATCCAGGAGGCAAAGAGAAACCCCCTCAAAATCAATAAAAATAGGTCAACACCCCAAGATCTAATAGTAAAACTCACAGGTCTCAGAGACAAAGAAAATTCTGAAAGCAGCTCGGGACAAGAGGTCTGTAACCTACAATGGTAGAAACATTAGATTGGCAGCAGACCTATCCACAGAGACCTGGCAGGCCAGAAAGGACTGGCAGGATATATTCAGAGCACTAAACAAGAAAAACATGCAGCCAAGAATACTATATCCAGCTAGGCTGTCATTGAAAATAGGAGAGATAAAAAGCTTCCAGGACAAACAAAAACTAAAGGAATTTGCAAACACAAAACCAGCACTACAAGAAATATTGAAAGGGGTCCTCTAAGCAAAGAGAGAGCCTAAAAGTAACATAGACCAGAAAGGAACACAGACAATATACAGTAACAGTCACCTTACAGGCAATACAAAGGCAGTAGATTCATATCTTT
>NW_027825192.1:0-273 GCF_054177405.1 Leptonychotes weddellii | reverse complement strand
GTTAAGAGAGGCCTCTATGAGTATCAGACTTGAAGCAAAGACTTGAACATAGGGAGAGAGGAAATTTTAGTGATATCTTTTTTTTTTTTAAAGATTTTATTTATTTATTTGACAGAGAGAGACACAGCGAGAGAGGGAACACAAGCAGGGGGAGTGGGAGAGGGAGAAGCAGGCTCCCCGCAGAGCAGGGAGCCCGATGCGGGACTCGATCCCAGGACCCTGGGATCATGACCTGAGCTGAAGGCAGTCGCTTAACCAACTGAGCCACCCAGG
>NW_027825191.1:0-273 GCF_054177405.1 Leptonychotes weddellii | reverse complement strand
TGCCTGAAGTGCCACCCTGGCGCACGCTGCTCTGGGCCACACACTCTCATGGCCTGTGCCAAGGCCGCTCAATGGGACTCCTACAACTGGCATGCTGGCTGCCCGACATGCCACCAAAGTCCAGGCTCAGCCCTGAGGACCTCCGCGCCGTGAACACCCAGCTAAGGAGGGGAAACGCCTCGCAGACCCGGAGCCCTCCGCGAGGCTCTCCGATGCAGAGGCCCTTGGGAGCTGCTGGGTCTGGTGCTGGGGCTGGTGCTGGTGCTGGTGGTC
>NW_027825190.1:0-273 GCF_054177405.1 Leptonychotes weddellii | reverse complement strand
GCGCCTGGGTGGCTCAGTTGGTTAAGCGACTGCCTTCGGCTCAGGTCATGATCCTGGAGTCCCGGGATCGAGTCCCGCATCGGGCTCCCTGCTCGGCAGGGAGTCTGCTTCTCCCTCTGACCCTCCTCCCTCTCATGCTCTCTGTCTCTCATTCTCTCTGTCTCAAATAAATAAATAAAATCTTTAAAAAAAAAAAAGTAGTTAAAACTTTGTTTTAGAGAGTGTCAAGATGACATGCTAAATCAGTTGCTACCAAGGAAAGTTACTTCTTTT
>NW_027825189.1:0-273 GCF_054177405.1 Leptonychotes weddellii | reverse complement strand
TGGTTCCAAGGCTAGGTTGGGATCAGAATCAGACCATAGCTCCGCCTCCTCGACTCCAAAGTACGATTAAAACTGTAGGTCTAGATCAGGCTGAAGATCACCAGTCATTTGAAATACTTGTTCCACCTCTGGATAGTCACAGTTCAAAGCCAACAAAGTTTATTGTTTCACCCCCAAACCTGGAGAAAGATCTAGCTCAGCATCAAAGGCTTGCCCAAGTTGTTGGAACTCCAAACCAATTTGCAAATAAAGACCACCTACAACAACAGTTGC
>NW_027825188.1:0-273 GCF_054177405.1 Leptonychotes weddellii | reverse complement strand
GGAAAAGGAGAAGAGCAAGGTTATGGTATTGGCTGGAGTGATTCACCCTGATCATCAAGCAGAAATAGGTTTGCGATTATACCTTTAAACAGATAGTTCTATCAAATACACAGATCACTTAGCAATAAAGGTACTGGCTGAAGGTAAAGGGAACACAGATTGGCTGGTGGAGAAAGGAAGTCACTAAGAGTGGTGCAGTGCTCATGATCAGGGGAAGAAATGAGAGCTGGCATCTTTACTTGTATCTCCTTTCTTGAAGAGTATCATGTGCAC
>NW_027825187.1:0-273 GCF_054177405.1 Leptonychotes weddellii | reverse complement strand
ACAGTTAGGAAGAGAAGTCAGGACCGGAAATAGAGATTAGAGAATTCATTCAAAGGCTTAAGACCTTCAATCCGGTGCCATTGTTAAAATCGGGTTTTATAGCTTTACTGTAAAAGGTTGTTGAGAATACAGCCATTCTATGAGGTTCTATCTTTGGTTCCCTGAGATGTTTTTATCTTTATAGGTTGTTAAATTTTTTAAGAATCAGTGTAATATGTTCAATTCCACTTCTGATTTGTTTTTTTTATTTGATTTTTGCTTTCTTTCCAACCA
>NW_027825186.1:0-273 GCF_054177405.1 Leptonychotes weddellii | reverse complement strand
GCATTATAAATTTTAAAAAGGTTAATTTTATGTTATGTGAATTTTGTGTCACATTTCAAAAAGTGTTAAGAGACAAAAAAAAAAGCCTCAAAATTTGTTTTCTTCTAATCTCCTTTGGCACCTATATATGCTGACATACTGAGCATCATTAGTTTTCAAACAGAAACTGATTTCTTTCAATGTAATGACTATCGTCACAATAAGAGACTTTGCTATTAATAGTAATATACTTCTCAATCATTTTTATTTTTTATTTTTAAATCAATAAATTAA
>NW_027825185.1:0-273 GCF_054177405.1 Leptonychotes weddellii | reverse complement strand
GCCTGTTTTTGGGTTTTTATTGTTATTGACTTATAGTATCTTCCTGGTATACTGACCCCTTTATTGTTACAAAATATCTTTCTTTATCTCAAGTGTTACTTTTTGCCCTAGAATCGACCTTTTCTTTCTTTTCTTTTTAGGTCATAATTTTTTTTAATTCCAGTATAGTTAACATACACTGTTATATTAGTTTCAGGTGTATATGCAATATAGTGATTCAACAATTCTAAACATTACTCAAGGCTCATCGAGATAAGTGTACTCATAATCTCC
>NW_027825184.1:0-273 GCF_054177405.1 Leptonychotes weddellii | reverse complement strand
TTTTTTTTTTTTTTGTCAAGTCTATACATTTTAATAGTTTTTGGAGACAATCTAGGTTAAGCAAGAGCAAAGTGCCATTGTTTGCCTTTAATGGGGGGTGGGATTGGGGTATTCTCTACACATTTTCTTTTTTAACTTTGCACTTTCTTTATATAATAGTTTGCATTTTGGTTATTTGCTGCCCTGGATACTTTCAGGAAGAATGACTTAAATATTCAGGGTGAGTGAGTTGGATATAAGATCTGAAGTTTTCAGCTATGAAAACAGGAAAAA
>NW_027825183.1:0-273 GCF_054177405.1 Leptonychotes weddellii | reverse complement strand
GGTCCTGGGATCAAGTCCCGCATTGGGCTCCTTGCTCAGCGGGGAGCCTGCTTCTCCCTCTGCCTGCCACTCCACCTGTTCATGCTCTCTCTCTGACAAATAAATAAATAAATAAAAATATACCATAAGTGTATGGGCTGAAGATTCTAAAGATAAATATCTCAGAAATCAGGTCAAAATCATGCTAGTAGGCTCAACCGTCATATCTTCCTAATCATGTTTCCACAAAGGTAACTGTGAGTTGTTATGTTGATGGGAAAATATTTTTTAGAC
>NW_027825182.1:0-2499 GCF_054177405.1 Leptonychotes weddellii | reverse complement strand
CTGGGGCGCCTGGGTGGCTCAGTTGGTTAAGCAACTGCCTTCGGCTCAGGTCATGATCCTGGAGTCCCAGGATCGAGTCCCGCATCGGGCTCCCTGCTCAGCGGGGAGTCTGCTTCTCCCTCTGACCCTCCTCCCTCTCATGCTCTCTGTCTCTCATTCGCTCTCTCAAATAAATTAATAAAATCTTAAAAAAAAAAAAACACATTTGAGGCTCTGGAAACTTGTTTGTACTGGAGAGTTCGATAATAAAAACTATAGGTATAAAGGAAAAATAATAAAGCTACTTGTTATGAAATTAAATATTTCTTTTAATTCACAAGTTGTTGAAGTTTATAATGTTATAAAATCTATACTGCTCCACTACAGATTTGTGCATTGAATAAGAATGCTAGTGGCCAGAACTCTAAATATTTCACAGCGAAGCTCACTATGAATTTTGATAAATGTGTTCATTATTAGGTAGGTTTTCTGGGTATAGACTTTACTATAAGGAATCTGGACAGAGACACAATCTTTAGAGAAGAAATAATGGTTTAGAAATTTACATTTATTCTTTTTTTTTGAGAGAGAGAGAGACAGACAGAGCATGCGGGGAGGGGTAGAGTGAGAGGGAGAGAAACAGACTCCATGCTGAGCACTGACCTGACAGGGGTGGTGGGAGGGGCTCAATCTCACAAACCCAAGGTCACCTCCTGAGCCAAAATCAAGAGCCAGATGCTTAACTGACTGAGCCATCTAGGCACCCTGAAATTTACATTTAATACACTCAATAAACTATGTACACTTACATAATTAAACATTTAATCTAGTTGATTTCTTCATGAATATTTTGAGAAATATAAAATTAGTGGTATCCAAACATAAATTCAATAAAAAATCTCATGTATATAATCTAATAGAGAAATCATTTTGATACGGGTGGGCCACGCTTGTTCATGATTGTCATGTAGTCATAAAATATATTAATTATAGCATGATTTTATTTTTGTTACAGTTTATTGATGAACATTTGGATAAAGTAATTGAAATTAAAATGTGCTCATTCTTGGGTGGCTCCATGAGAAGCAAAGCTAGGAAACACAAGTAGGCATATTCTTTGAATCTGTGTGATTAATATTTAACCTAGGCATCCAGATTAAGGAATGTTAGTTGCTAATACATTTTAATTTGAATGCTCTTATTAGATCACTGAGTATAAATATTAATATTAGAATATATAGAATGTTAGGTCTTTGTGAGTTTGGGTAATCTTTCCACTTTAAGAAGGAGATAGTCCACGATGAGTTTGGAAACTGATCATCTAATTCCAAGTATAGGGACTTAGATTGGATCTATTTCTCCAAACAATTTTTAATAAATGTCAGTTTGGGGTAATGAATCTGTTCATGTAGCATGCTTAATATCACTGTTTGCAGACTGACATTTATCTACCCACCGGTAGGTCCTGAGGAATCAGGACAGAGAAAGGAAACACGTAACAAATGTGGCGTTCCTTCTTTGATTAGTTACTTGACAGGGGCCAGTTCAGGCAAATACTAATGTCAGGAGGGAACAGCGTACTTCATTTAGCAAAAAAAGAATACAGGAAGAACTTTGGGGTTAATTGATCCTAAAATGATTTGGGAAGTTTCTCAGATGTTATTGTTTCAAATATAATGAAAAGAAACTAGATTAATGACAATAGTAGCTGAAATGTATTAATCAATTGCTAGTGGAAGGAATAATGGTAAACATTTCACATGTATTGTTTCACTTAATTTCTGTATCAACCTGAGAAAATAAAGTCTGCTCTCAGTTTCCCTTTCCTTAGAAAATTCTAGTGTTGAATGATATTAAGAAATTTGCTTCTAACTAAAGTTTGGAACCAGGAGACAAACCTGGTTTCATTTAATTCAAGTGTTAGTAGGTTTTACGGGCCTATTGGATGATTCGTTAACAAAAAAATGAAAATAAAAAAGGTTCGTGGGCATGAAAGTTTGGAAAACCATGTTTTATATAATGGATATCTGTTTTGAAGTGCCAACCCACATTCATGTATTAATATATCCAAGAAGCAAAAATAAAATTTAGAAAGTCCATGTTTAAAGAAAGAAAAACACTTCATACTTATCTGTTCTTTTGTATTTACTTCTAATTTTTAGCACACTAGTCAAATCAATGAAAAATATCTGGCTCAGAATCCTGGGATTTGAAATGTAAAACTTGACAGGACGGATTCCTGAATGGGGACAGATGTCTGATAGACACAAAGGACACACAAATTATGGTGCAGATGTGTGCACGTTATGTGTGCATTTTGATGCACAGCAAACAGATCATAAGCTTGTTGTTCATTGAAAAGTAGTGGGCCACACACAGGTTTTATTTATTTTTTCATTTTTATTTTATTATTATGTTATGTTAATCACCATGCATTACATCATTAGTTTTTGATGTAGTGTTCCATGATTCATTGTTTGCGTATAACACCCAGTGCTCCATGCAGTACATGCCCTCTTT
>NW_027825181.1:0-273 GCF_054177405.1 Leptonychotes weddellii | reverse complement strand
GTTAAGCAATAACAGCTGGCCAGAGTAAAAGGTAAGCAATCTCAACAGTGCTTTGGGCTGATCCATTGCTTGATTATTCATTAGGTGGGGAAAGGCAGCTCAGGCGTAAGTGAAATGGGAGACCACATAGTTTGTGGGTTGAATGCATGAATCAGTCAGGCGTGGGTTTAATTCCAGCTCTGACACTTACTAGACAAGGTTCTTCATCTCTCTGTGCCTCATCTTGAAATTGGGAGGCTAATAATAATTCCTGATTCACAGGGTTGTCATAAA
>NW_027825180.1:0-273 GCF_054177405.1 Leptonychotes weddellii | reverse complement strand
GGCCCCTTCTAACCTCTTCAGAGCCAGAGAACAGCATCTTCCAGTCTCTTGCCTCCCACTTCCACCCTGCTCCTGTAGTCACATGTCCTCACTCACCTTCTTGCCGCCCTGAGAAGGATTCTGGTGATCATACCGGGCCTGCCCAGATAATCCAGGATAATCTTCCTGTCTCAAAACCCTTCACTTAATCACGCCTGCATAGTCCCTTTTATTAGGTAAGACAACATACTCACACAAGTTCCTAAGATTAGTATGTGGACACCTTTGGGGGTC
>NW_027825179.1:0-273 GCF_054177405.1 Leptonychotes weddellii | reverse complement strand
TTGTTTTTCAGAGTCCATCGTCTCTCATGGTTCGTCTCCCGCTCCAATTTCCCCCCCTTCATTCTTCCCCTCCTGCTATCTTCTTCTTCATCTTTTTTTTTTAAACATATAATGTATTATTTGTTTCAGAGGTACAGATCTGTGATTCAACAGTCTTACACAATTCACAGCGCTCACCATAGCACATACCCTCCCCAATCTCTATCACCCAGCGACCCCATCCCTCCCACCCCCCACCACCCCAGCAACCCTCAGTTTGTTTCCTGAGATTAA
>NW_027825178.1:0-273 GCF_054177405.1 Leptonychotes weddellii | reverse complement strand
GGGTGGGGCAGGAGGACCTCTTCATGAGCCTGACTGCTGTGGTGCGTGGTCATCATTTGTTAGATACAAGGCCCTATGAGATAGGACTACACCTGTGCTGGAGGGCAGAACTTCTCAGGCAAGTTAGCTCACCTCTTGGAGCTTCCTTTTACTTCCTTTTACTCTAAAGTAGAGAGCAAAACCTCTTCCTGAGGGGTTAGCGGGGGCTGATGGCTAGGGCATGGGTTCTCAATCTGAGTGTTCATCAGGATTTCCTGGGGGATTTGTGACACC
>NW_027825177.1:0-273 GCF_054177405.1 Leptonychotes weddellii | reverse complement strand
GGGATTGGCGGACATGAGAAGAGGGAGGATTTGGGGACTGGGTGACCTTGGCTGTGGATGCCTGGTTAGCAGAATGAGGCTGACACTGGAAGCTGTCACTCAGAGGTGTGCTGCTGAGGGGAACTGTCCTCGATTTGGGGACTGGCTTGCATGTTTGGACGTTTGGACGTTACCTAAGAGCCATCCATCTGCCTTCTCTTTCTCGAATTTGGAGCGCAGGACTTTTGTTCTCATTTTCAACACACTCTTGAGAAAACCGAGGCTCAGGCAGGT
>NW_027825176.1:0-273 GCF_054177405.1 Leptonychotes weddellii | reverse complement strand
AATCTCACACTCTTTGTGGGGCTCGAACTCACAGCCCTGAGATCAAGAGTCATGTGCTCTACCGACTGAGCCAGCCAGGCACTCCCTCCCTCATCCTCTTTTAAACTACATATAATCTAATGTTAAAGCCATCTGTTAAGATCTTAATTCTAGTTACTGTATATTTAGTTCTAAAGCTTTTGATTTCTTTTTTTTTTTTAAGATTTTATTTATTTATTTGACAGAGAGAGACATAGAGAGGGAACACAAGCAGAGGGGGTGGGAGAGGGAGAA
>NW_027825175.1:0-273 GCF_054177405.1 Leptonychotes weddellii | reverse complement strand
GGGCGACCCTGGTGCTCCCAGCCTGTAGGACCAGCCCCGGGGACCAGGGGAGCATGGCGGCCTCTCTCCACATCCTCGAGCTGCCCACACCGCCCGCCCGCTTGGACGCGTGTAGAAAGCTAGAAAGCCGTGCTGCTGGGTTTTCGGTGGTGGCGATGCAGGTCAGCTGAGAAATCTTGCCCAGACGGGAGTGGACGATGCACAAACGCGACGTTTTCAGGGGTGGCGGGGGCAGGGGATGAGGCCGAAGCCACAGTTTCCGCTAGTCCCCAT
>NW_027825174.1:0-273 GCF_054177405.1 Leptonychotes weddellii | reverse complement strand
GCCTGGGTGGCTCAGTTGGTTAAGCGACTGCCTTCGGCTCAGGTCATGATCCTGGAGTCCCGGGATCGAGTCCCGCATCGGGCTCCCTGCTCAGCAGGGAGCCTGCTTCTCCCTCTGACCCTCCCCCCTCTCATGTGCTCTCTGTCTCTCTCATTCTCTCTGTCTCAAATAAATAAATAAAATCTTTAAAAAAAAAAAAGATACAACAACGGTAGGTCACTCTTCTTGTAAGCATACGTGGGTCTCGCTAGTTCTATAAATATATAGAACTTT
>NW_027825173.1:0-273 GCF_054177405.1 Leptonychotes weddellii | reverse complement strand
TGCATTTCTAACAAGCTCTCAAGTGATGCCTCTGCTCTAGTCTGGGGACGCTGCAAGGCCCAAGGCCCTAGACGACTTGCCATTCTTCGATGTGTGTCTCTCTTTCCCCCTCTTCCCTGTCTCTCCTCCATGCTTTGCATACTTCATACCTCCTGTGGGGCACATCATTCTTGCCTTTCCCCCTGGTTACATCTCCCGTCCTTTAGGAATTTCCCCCCACTTGTCCCTGCCCACAAGCTCGTGGAACTTACCTTTGTAGGGACATATTGGTGT
>NW_027825172.1:0-2499 GCF_054177405.1 Leptonychotes weddellii | reverse complement strand
ACTCTTACTGGATATGAGCCCCTGCAACACTACGGGTAGCTAAAAGGTGCAGGTGGGAACACTAGACAGGTTTACCTGAGGATCCATCTCAAAAAGGTGACCCAGGTGAGCAGAACAGCTGCCTACAGTTTGGTTTGAAAGCTGATGTGTTGGTCTGGAATGCTAGGAATAGTTCTTTAGCATTTAGCCAGTCAAAAAAACAGGCATTTCTTACTCATTCCTCCAGCTCCACGAAAACTCTGCAGGCCTGTCAGGCTGGGTTCTCATAGGAGTATGAAGGAAGTAGGAGGAAGAAGATTCAAAATGCATTCCCACTGGCTTTTAAAAAGTGGTTATAAAGATAATGAATGTAAATGAGTTTTCAAAGAGATTTGAATAGTATTATTAGCTCTACAAATTTTGACATTCCTGATATATATCTAGAAACTAATATAGGATTTTGGATAGCAATTCTCATATTCTCTCTGGTAGACTCTAAAATCATTATACATCTAATGGTTGAGCTATTTTTGCATCTTCAAATTTTCAATTTTTCCACCCATCAAAAAAAAGCAAAAAAGCAAATAACCACAACAAATCCATACTCAAATCCATATTTGATGTCAGGGATCTCTCTTTTTCTCCTCGCTGTTTTTTATTGGACATGTGATGGGAGTCTCAAGAGGAAATCTAATAGTTTCTTTATAGTTTTCTTTATTTTTTGTGTGACTATATATTTATGTTTATTGACTGCTACATTACTACCCTTTACTTTCATTCTATCTTCCCTCTTACATGGTTCTCCCTTTGTTTTATCTAAGATTTTAGTGAGATTCTTTTTGTCTTGCAAACCAATGTGTTATTTCCCCCAGCTGTGAGTGAATGTGCAGTCCTTTGCATTCATTTCTCAAGAACAAAAATGCGTTCAGTTTGCCTTTTTAATTTTGTGAGATTGCACCAATCCACTTACACATTTTCTCCTCCTAGGACTGACGGAGGTGTGGACTACTAAAAGCTCAGGTGATGGCTCTAGTATAGAATGAAACTGACATACGATGACTAAATATGTAAACTTCCATTGTACGGGTCCCTGTGTCTACAGAAATTATTGTTACCAAAGTCAGAGAGATCGGTATGCCTTGGCATGGAGAGATAAAAGGCTCATATTATAGAAAAGTTCCTGAGACCAGAATTTACAGTCTCAGATATTGGGTCTCTGCTCTCTTACCATACCCCAACGTTCCCATCACCCCTTTCTATCACTGCTGCAACTAGTGGCTCCAGATGAACTTGGAATGCATACGCACACTTGTTGTTAGAGAGGAGATTAATAGCTGTTGAAGTGGGCTTTTTGAAGAATAAAAGAATATTTTAAGAGTGGGCACTTCATAGGGAAAAGGGGGCCATTATTTACAGATGGCATATATTTTCCTTGAGGAGACCTATACAGTTTCCCAGACAGTCAAAATATCTTCCTTATAATGAGAACTTCAAACAGAGGTTCCTATTCTTGGGTCCATGGATGGGCTTTAGGGGTAAGAGAACCGCCTGAGTGTGTACAATCTGTGTATGTGTGTGTGTGCATGCACATGTTAGCATTTTCCTGAACAGTGACTCCATAGTTTTCATTATATTTTCCAAAGCTCAATATATCAAATGCCCACTGCGTGCTCCCGCAAATCTCCTCAGCCTCACATTGTACATCGCTCACTTCTGGCCGCCAGTCCTGCACAAGTTTGGACCAGCTTTTTGCTAGTGCCTCACCTCAGGCCACATCCTTTACTCCTTTCATTCTACTTCTCTGACACCATCAGTATCCATTTGGCATTCAGATCCATGGGCCATTGCTGACCCATAGTGCCAAGAACCAATAGAATAATGCTTCTTGGTTCATCCCCAAGGGAAAAATCCTGATGGCCATTTCGTAAGGTTCCTCAGAAGGGCCCTTACGCCTCAAGCAGTGACCAACTCAAAGCACACTTTTCCGTTGCCTTTCCCTCTCCCCACTTCACTCTCTCGTCCCTCTCTCCCGCTTCCAGGAATCACATTCTCAAATAAGCTATTGGCACACAAGACTTTGTCTCCAGGGGAACCCAACCTAAGACAGCCAATGACTTAAAAAGTATTACAATCCACTATCCAAGAATATATACAGTTTCCAATTCGAGTACCATGTTGTTCAAATCTTTCCTCTATTAGGGCCCAGTGACCATCGCATCTGAAATTAAATGCATATTGTGTCCTAATTGTACCTCTTCCTTAATATAGCTTCGGGACTCTTTGTTTATATAAAGTCTCAAATGAATTTTCTCTTCAGCTGGCACAAAAATACTCTAATAATCATGGCATCAAGAAGCCTAACTTAACATAGTTAACCAGTGCCCATGACCTTTTCTTTATCCTGTATTTTCCATTACTAGACTCTAGTTTGTCACTAGACTCATTTGTCACTTCCTTAAATGTCTGTTTTGGCACGTGGTAGGCCAAATTGTAAGATGAAGCCCATTGACTCACACCCTT
>NW_027825171.1:0-273 GCF_054177405.1 Leptonychotes weddellii | reverse complement strand
GTGGCTACACATTCACTTGCAACTTGCAATTTCTCCAAATGGCAGAGGCTCCTAAGGAGAATTTTAGCCTGACCCACATTGCCCAACAGGGGCACAGAGCAGATTTACCTGCTGGGTACCAGTAGCAACACAGGAAGATGAGCCAGAAAAGGCTAGAGCCAGGCTGTACCACCTATGAGCTGTGTGACCTTGGGCGAACCACTTCAGGCTCTGAGTTACGGGGTCCTCATCTACAATGGGCACAGGAAAGCCTAGGGCTGCTGTTTATGTGAA
>NW_027825170.1:0-273 GCF_054177405.1 Leptonychotes weddellii | reverse complement strand
CCACCTTCCAGAGGCAACCCTGATTTGATTTCTGTCACTAAAGATGAGTTTTTTTCTGTTCTTGAACTTCATATAAGTGAACTCATGTAGTATATCCTTTTACCAGTTTGGCTGCTTTGACTGTGCATGGTGATTTTCAGATTCAATGATATTGTTGCATGCATCAGTAGTTTGTTCTTTTTTTTTTTTTTATTTTTTTTATTCTTATGTTAATCCCCATACATTACATCATTAGTTTTAGATGAAGTGTTCCATGATTCATTGTTTGTGCAT
>NW_027825169.1:0-273 GCF_054177405.1 Leptonychotes weddellii | reverse complement strand
TGAATAAATCTTTAAAAAAATAAAAATAAAATAAAAGCAGGATTTCTAAGCAACAGGCACATGATCCGTCCTTGCAGGTTCATTTACAATATACCATGGAAGTAAGCATTATGGATATTATATCCTGTAAAATAGAGCTCAAATCTAATAGGAAAATACAGCTTCTATTCATGACCTTGATGGAGAGGTAAACAGTTTTGAGTACTATGAGGTATAAGTTGCACCCTCACTTAGAATAGGGCTGCAGAAAAGCTCACATGTTCCTTTTTAGAG
>NW_027825168.1:0-273 GCF_054177405.1 Leptonychotes weddellii | reverse complement strand
TTCCTGAGAGGAGACGAAATCCAGGTCTCCTACTCCTCTGCCATCTTGCTCCGCCCTCTACAGTCATATTAGTTTTATGGAAGATGTTAGCATGTCCAAAGTATCCCTTTTCTAGGTATGTCTACTCTTAATGAAAGTAGAGGGAAGAACCTTATGTAATAGAAAGAGATAATGACCAGATGTAAATATCTAGAGAGAGCCTATTGCTTCCTAAGATAATGACTCCTTAGAAGATAAAAGGAGACAGAGAAGGTATACAGGCCTCAGTTCACT
>NW_027825167.1:0-273 GCF_054177405.1 Leptonychotes weddellii | reverse complement strand
GGGCACGTTCTGCATGGAGCACTGGGTGTTGTGCACGAACAATGAATCATGGAACACTTCATCTAGAACTAATTATGTAATGTATGGGGATTAACATAAGAATAAAAAAAAAAAAAGAATCAAAAGGATATGCTCTGCAGCTGGGCATCTGTGGCCAGGACTCCCAGAGGGGAATGATTGGAAGCTCTGCTCAGCAGTTGGGCAGGACTATGAATTTACTCCTTTGTTCACAGAATGAGCTCTACACCAGTATGACCTATTGGCTGGGGATCC
>NW_027825166.1:0-273 GCF_054177405.1 Leptonychotes weddellii | reverse complement strand
TCCCTCCCGTGTCCGAGCGTGCCCTTAGATGGGGTCCGTATTTCTGTGTCAGCCAAACATGCAGTAAGTTCCCGTGATCGCGGTTCCCTCGAAACTTCTGGAGATCCCAGGCTCTGCTGGTGGAGTAACCTATGAATCATGGCACTTGGCCACATCCAGGGAAGATCAATGTGGTCACACCTACAGCCAGCGGCTCCCCATTGAGGAATGTTCCATGGAGCCCACGCAGGCCGCATCTGGTCTCTGGGTGCCTGGCTGGGATCACGCGGTTGG
>NW_027825165.1:0-273 GCF_054177405.1 Leptonychotes weddellii | reverse complement strand
AAGGCTTACCTTTCACTCTACTCTTCTGAGTGGTCTGAATTATTCATTATGTGCACGTGTTCATTAGAAAAATGTTTTTTTTTAAGATTTATTTATTTGAGGGCGCCTGGGTGGCTCAGTTGGTTAGGCGACTGCCTTCGGCTCAGGTCATGATCCTGGAGTCCCGGGATCGAGTCCCGCATCGGGCTCCCTGCTCAGCGGGGAGCCTGCTTCTCCCTCTGACCCTCCCCCCTCTCATGTACTCTCTCTCTCTCTCTCTCTCATTCTCGCTCT
>NW_027825164.1:0-273 GCF_054177405.1 Leptonychotes weddellii | reverse complement strand
ACCATCAATAAATACCACCATCACCACCATCATCATTACCACCAGCAGCAACATCATCACCATTACACCATCACCACCATGACCTTTATCACCGTCATCACCACCATGACCATTATCACCATCATCACCACCGCCGTTATCACCATCACCACCACCATGACCTTTATCACCATCACCACCACCGCCATTATCACCATCATCACCACCATGACCATTATCACCATCATCACCACCGCCATTATCACCATCACCACCACCATGACCATTATCACC
>NW_027825163.1:0-273 GCF_054177405.1 Leptonychotes weddellii | reverse complement strand
AAACAAACAGGGTTCTGGAGGGGAGGGGGGTGGGAGGATGGGTTAGCCTGGTGGTGGGTATTGAGGAGGGCACATTCTGCATGGAGCACTGGGTGTTATGCACAAACAATGAATCATGGAACACTTCATCTAAAACTAATGATGTAATGTATGGGGATTAACATAAGAATAAAAAAAATAAATTAAAAAAAAAAAAAAAGAAAAGAAACCTCAAAGTAGAGATGGGGGCTAACCATGATGGGGTTGCATTCATATGCCATGTCATTCAGTATT
>NW_027825162.1:0-273 GCF_054177405.1 Leptonychotes weddellii | reverse complement strand
AATAAAAGTGTAAAAAAAGGAACATTTTAAAAAGAAAAACAAGTGCAAAAAAATTGTTATGAGAAATACAATCGATGGGATAAATAACATACTAGAGGGGATAAATATTAAGAGGATCCAGCTGAGGAGAATAGCATATGGGAAGATCATATTGAGGAATTCTCAACAAAGGAAGAAGGAGAGAAAAAGGCAAAAGAAAATATAAAAATAAAGCCAGATGATATGAAAGAATATAATTGGGTGCCTAGGTGGCTCTGTTGGTGGAGCATGCAA
>NW_027825161.1:0-2499 GCF_054177405.1 Leptonychotes weddellii | reverse complement strand
GGACACTGGGGAGGGTATGTGCTCTGGTAAGCACTGTGAATTGTGCAAGACTGTTGAATCTCAGATCTGTACCTTTGAAACAAATAATGCAATATATGTTAAGAAAGAAAAAAAGAAGAAGAAGAATGTAGCAGGAGGGGAAGAATGAAGGGGGGGAAATCTGAGGGGTAGACAAACCATGAGAGACGATGGACTCTGAAAAACAAACTGAGGGTTCTGGAGGGGAGGGGAGTGGGAGGGTGGGTTAGCCATGGTGATGGGTATTGAGGAGGGCACGTTCTGCATGGAGCACTGGGTGTTATGCAAACAATGAATCATGGAACACTACATCTAAAACTAATGATGGAATGTATGGGGATTAACATAACAATAAAAAAATTAAAAAAAAATAGAGTCACATAGAGATACACCATGAATGGCAATAAGTAAAATTGTTACAGGAATATAAATATAAACAAAACATTGATGACAGCTTCAAAAATAGATCAGAAAGGGGGTTTAATATTGTTATGCAAGCAGAGCATAATATTCAACTCAGAAGGCCTGTGTGATGGTTAATTTTGTGTGTCAGCTTGATCGGGCGATGGGGTGTCCAGACATTTGGTTAAACATTATTCTGGGTGTGTCTGTGAGGGTATTTCTTGTGACATGAACATTAAAGAGATAAAGCAGATGGCCCTCCTAATTTGGGTGAGCCTCATCCAATCCATTGAAGACCTAAATAGAACAAAAATCCTGGGTTAAGAGGAAACTTCTGCTGTCTGACCTCTGGAGCTGACGTATTGGTCTTTTCCAGCTCTGAGATTCACCCTGAAACATTGGCTCTTCTAGGGTCTCAAGCCTGACAGCTTGTAGACTGGAACTTATAGCATTAGCTCTCCTGATTCTCAGGTCTTCAGACTCAGAGTAGAATTATAGGTCCATTCTCCTGGATCCATAGTTTACTGACAGCAGATCTTGGGACTTGTCAGCCCCCATAATCACATGAGCGAATTCCATATAATCAAGCATCAATCTCTCTCTCTCTCAATCTCTCTCTCTCTCTCTCTCGCAATCTTTCTCTCAATCTCTCTCTCTCTCTCTCTCTATATATATATACATACACACACATATATATATATACAAACACACACACACACATATATATAATACACTGGTATACTGTATGTATCCTGTTGGTTTTGTTTCTCTGGAGAACCCTGGTTAATACAGCCCAGTTTAAGTGTTAGCTCTACTGCCCAGTCTGTGAATATCAGTCTATTAACCTCTCTGAGCTTCACTTTTCTCCACTTATAAAATGAGGATTATGGCAACACCCATGGCACAAGATTACATTTTATTAAGGTAATGTAAACTGGAGAGTACTTTTTCCATATAACTTATAAGAACTTATAAGAACTTTTAAAGCAGTTCCCCTCACTTCCTCCTTCCTACCACAGCCACCTGGAGTCACTGGGTACAAGTATCTCCAGCTGCATTTGTCCTTCCACCTCAAAGAGTGGAATCAAGTTTACTCTTCTCCACTTTGCTGAATTTTAAGCCTTCTGATCCATAAGGAAATTCAATGAAGATTATTTCTATTTGGCGTCATTCTTAAGGATGAATTTAGAATTGTTAAACACTCAAACCTTAGCAAGTTTTCATCTTCTGGAGAAAGTTTTTGTTTTTGAATTGGAGACTATTAAAGAAAACAATTATTGGCAACAACAACAAAAAAGTCATTTCTCTGCCAAACCATAAGCACTGAAATTGTTTCCTATCAATGGAAACAATCCAAGAATTTGAAAAACAAATCCCAGTGAAAACCGACAAAATCAAGTTAGTAATTTCTTCTTCCAGATTTTTTAAAGACAGTATAAACTAGAAAATGTAGCATTTTTTAATGAAGTTCTCATCTTCCAGCAGAAGCCGTTATTTTCCCAAATAAATGTTTAATGCTAAAGAGAAAGCATAATGGATGAACATTGTGGTAAAAACGAAGGACCCTCCAAACAGATTTTAAAAGGAAATTACAATTCAGTAAATTCCCCTTCCTCTCTTCTGTTTGTATTTCCATTCTCTACTTTTGCTAACTCCAAAAGTCAGATTTCCACTCCATTTCTCATCCTGTCTTTACAACATAGGTAAGTCCTTTTGATACAAAAGACTTTATATTGTGGCAAAGAGTTTCCATCTCTGGATTTAAAGTCTAATTTGAATCCCTCCTATGCCAAATTTATCCACCTCTACAAATACACTGTAATAAAATATTGAAGGTATTATTAAATTTCAGTATAATCCATAGCTTTTCAAATGTATCTAAGGGTTTTCCCTTAGGTTCAGATTGCCCCAAGACAATAATAAAGACCCTTCTTTTTTTTTTTTTTTATTCTTATGTTAATCCCCATACATTACATCATTAGTTTTAGATGAAGTGTTCCATGATTCATTGTTCATGCAAAACACCCAGTGCTCCATGCAGAATGTGCCCTCCTCAATACCCACCACCAGGCCAACCCA
>NW_027825160.1:0-273 GCF_054177405.1 Leptonychotes weddellii | reverse complement strand
ATATATACCACATCTTCTTTATCCATTCATCTGTCGATGGACATCTTGGCTCTTTCCAGCTTTGCTTTCATTTTTGAAGATAAAAGTTTTGCTGGGTATAGACTTTCATGGTGGCATTTATTTTCTTTCAGTACTTTGAAGATAGCATTACACTGTGTATTAGTCAGCTTAGGCTGCCATAACAAAATACCACAGACTGGATGCTTAAACAACAGAAATTTATTTTCTCACAGTTCTGGAGGCTAGAAGTCTGAGATCAAAGTGCCAGCAAGT
>NW_027825159.1:0-273 GCF_054177405.1 Leptonychotes weddellii | reverse complement strand
CATGAGACTCTTGATCTCAGGGTCATGAGTTCGAGCCCCACGTTGGAGGTAGAGATTACTCAAATAAATAAACTTTTAAAAATAAATAAATAGGGCGCCTGGGTGGCTCAGTTGGTTAAGCATCTGCCTTCGGGGTGGCGCCTGGGTGGCTCAGTTGGTTAAGCGACTGCCTTTGGCTCAGGTCATGATCCTGGAGTCCTGGGATCGAGTCCCACATTGGGCTCCCTGCTCAGCTGGGGGTCTGCTTCTCCCTCTGACCCTCTTTCCTGTCGT
>NW_027825158.1:0-273 GCF_054177405.1 Leptonychotes weddellii | reverse complement strand
CTTTCCTCGCCAGCAGGAACCGACCAGCTGCCAGGGGCACTGAAGCTGATGCTAAGTCTGCATGGGAACATTCACCAGCTGCCTGCCAACTTCCCTTAGAGGGCAAGTTCATTATCCTCTTTTTTTTTTTTTAGAGTTTTTAATTTTATTATGTTATGTTAGTCACCATACATCATTGGTTTTTGATGTGGTGATCCACGATCCATTATTTTCATATAACACCCAGTGCTCCATGCAGTATGTGCCCTCCTTAATACCCATCACCAGGCTAAC
>NW_027825157.1:0-273 GCF_054177405.1 Leptonychotes weddellii | reverse complement strand
ATGGAACACTTCATCTAGAACTAATGATGTAATGTATGGGGATTAACATAAGAATAAAAAAAAAATAAAAATAAAAAAAAAAAAAAGAACTAATGACATCCTGCTTCAGGACAATAGAACTGAGTTTGTGATTACATAGTTAAACAGTGGGCAGCTAGACTGCTAAATAAACATCAGTAAATGGTAAAGCTGCATTTCTACTAATTTACCCTGGCCATCTCAGGGAAACTGATAACTTGGTAGTTAGTCACATATTGGGCCTAAGACAAAAAG
>NW_027825156.1:0-273 GCF_054177405.1 Leptonychotes weddellii | reverse complement strand
ATGTGCTGATAATAAGGTGGGAAATAAACCTCAGAGACAAGCCTTCCTGCATTAGAGCCTACAGGAGAGATAAGAATGAGACCAGTGAAAGAAACTGTACCGACGAGAGAATATCCTGGGAGTCCAGACCCGATCAGAATCCTGCCCTTCAGATTGATCCCGTGGCCACCACTCATGATGGATATTACAGGTGTGAAGTGGCCGCACATGATGGGAATTTTGGTTTTGGATATCACCTCCAAGTGTTAGGTAAGGAGCATGACATATTGTGGT
>NW_027825155.1:0-273 GCF_054177405.1 Leptonychotes weddellii | reverse complement strand
ATTGCTGCTATAAACATCGGGGTGCACGTACCCTTTCAGATCCCTACTTTTGTATCTTTGGGGTAAATACCCAGTAGTGCAATTGCTGGATCGTATGGTAGTTCTATTTTCAACTTTTTGAGGAACCTCCATACTGTTTTTCAGAGTTGCCACAGGTTTTTTTTTAAGAAAGATAATGGTGACATGGAGGTAAGGTGGGGTAGCTTTTTCTATATCTTTTAACACCTTTGTTTATTTTCAGGATGAAAACTGCTCTTGCTTTTGGAAATCACT
>NW_027825154.1:0-273 GCF_054177405.1 Leptonychotes weddellii | reverse complement strand
GGTCTGTTAAGGACTTATGACTATATTACTGATTTGTATCTGGACCTTATATCCTAAGTAAACACATTAAATGGATTAGCTTTTGTTAATTCTTTGGGTTTTTCTATATCGCAAAAGAGGTATTCTGTGAATAGATTCACTTTAATTTTTTCCTTTACAAACTGTATATATTTTATGCCTTTTATTTTTTGCCTCATTGTACTGGCTTTAACTTCCAGTATGATATTGGATAGCAATGGTGAGAGTAGACATTCTTGCCTTCTTCCTGAACTT
>NW_027825153.1:0-273 GCF_054177405.1 Leptonychotes weddellii | reverse complement strand
TGTGCATAGTCCAAACTCCTCTTCTTAGAGTTGAAACCAGGGCCTGGAGATTTGGTCCTGGTTGCAGTTTCCTCAGCTGCTCACTACACTAGAATGTCAGCCCCTGGAGGGTATGCATTAACCAGGTCTTTTATTTTCTGTATTCTTTTTTATTATTATTCTTATGTTAATCACCATACATTACATCATTAGTTTTTTTAATTTTTTATTGTTATGTTAATCACCATACATTACAACTAGTTTTTGATATAGTGTTCCATGATTCATTGTTTG
>NW_027825152.1:0-273 GCF_054177405.1 Leptonychotes weddellii | reverse complement strand
ATGGAACACTACATCAAAAACTAATGATGTAATGTATGGGGATTAACATAACAATAAAAAATTTAAAAAAATAGAAAAAAAAAACTTAGCAGCATGCAGGGATATAGCAGAAGGATAGAAACCATTGTATTCTAGAGGGTTACCATCCATAGCTGCAACATAAAAGAATGTGGCTACTCAACATGGGCTTGTTCTCTTGATATGAGGACACAAATGTACTCATTTACAGAAATATGGCCAAATAATTTCTTGCTTACTTCAATCTGCATTTCT
>NW_027825151.1:0-273 GCF_054177405.1 Leptonychotes weddellii | reverse complement strand
AAATATGAGGGGAAAACATTTTTAAATTATCCATTAATCCACAATGTAAAGATAGCAACTGTGAAGCTTTTAATGCATTTCTGTTTGGTGGTTCTTTGTGTATATTTGTATGTTTGTTTATAAATATTTTACGAAATTATCATATATTTTTTTGTGTCTGTCCCCTGGTGTATTTTAACTATGGAAAATTAAAAAAAAAATTTTTTTATTGTTCTGTTAATCCCCATACATTACATCATTAGTTTTAGATGTAGTGTTCCATGATTCATTGTT
>NW_027825150.1:0-2499 GCF_054177405.1 Leptonychotes weddellii | reverse complement strand
GAAAATAGGGTTGGTGTCTCATTCCATCTTTGTATGTCCAGGCCTAACCCTAACTAACTGCTTCGGTCTTAAAAGCCATATGCCATCATGTAAAAAGTCAGGTCTTGCAGACAGAAAACATGGATTCTTATTCTGGTTCTTCAACATACCAGGATGACACCAGCCCATTCAGTCAACCTCTCGGAGGCTTGGTTTTCTTATCATTAACATGGGGATATGGCTACCTAATGGCCTACATCACACAACAGTAATTTTGAGAATCAACTGAGATGATATGCTATAAAATTACAAAGCACTATTTTCCAATATTAGTTTCTAAATGAATATAGATCTCTACCCTTTATTGCCAAAGCTTATAAAATTTCAGTACTGTACTAAATATTCTCTCCACTCCATCAGCCATACTAGACTTGACACACTGTTGACTTTAAGTGTTTAGGGTCATAAATCCAAGCTACACAAAAACTCTTAAAAACGAATTTTAATGAACCAATCAAGAGTTTAAAACAGATACATAAAGTGGTTTGCTCTGCAGGGTATTTCCATTCAAAGCAGGAAAAAGAAATTCCTAAATAGATAAGGGATTTCTAAGGAGCAAAAACAAAATGAAAAGGGTACAGTGGATCACTATGAACTCACTAAAGAAATATGCAGCTTTTCCCCAAGATTTTGCTTGGCATTTTGCATTTAGAAATAGTCTTCTTAAAAGTACTTGTCAAGAAAACACATCATCAGCCGTCATTCATTGTATACTACACTTTTTCAGAGAAATCAAATAATTTATCTGCAAGTCAATGAATATTTGCTACTTCAAAAGCAGTAAAATTAAATCATGCTAATAACTACTCCCTCTTCCTCCAGTCCTCAGTTATATTATTTTAACGAAGCAAATACTTAAATATCAGAAAAACTGTGAGGTTACCGCATTTAACAAAAACAGAAACCAAATTCTGAGTATTCCACACTAGCCCAGAATCGGTATGGTTTTTCCATCAAAGAATGTGCTAGTCGAAAATGTAAGCAAATAAATGAAGAGTCAAATATAATTTTTGTATTCATTATCTCTAATGCATAGAGATATTGGTCATGAAATTAACAAAATATAACTGAGAAAAATAGAGATTAACTAAGATTTATGTGCAATCAGTTTTCGCACAGAAAGGTTTCCAACCAATCTTAATTCCGTCAAGGGGTGTTATCCCACTCACACTGACATGCATCTAAGTCTGTAAGGAAACAAGTTGAGAAACTGGATTTCTAAGGCTTATATGGACCAGGAGTCCTAGTCCTCACAGGGAAGAAAGAAATGTAGGATATCTCACGTGTTTCGGGTGGTTAAGCAGGCTTGGAAACCGTGACCTGAGTTCCTTAAATTCCCTTGCCTGCTTCTTAGCCACTCCTTGGCTCTGTCTTGCAAAGTCTCTAGCCCCCATTTGGCTCTGCGCCTCCTTCTTCCCGCTCACTTGTCATTCTTTCTCACAAATGATTCTGGCACCATAATACCCTGATATTCTCTGAGTTCACATGTACAGTTTTGACTCTCTCAGACCACAAAGGGCCAAAGGGTGATGAAATTCATCATGGTGCCAAAGCAGGAATTTGAATCCTCTGTTTGCAAAGACTTGTGAGGGCAGGAGTCACTTTAGCAAGGGAGTATGGCCACTTCTCAGTTTCTCTTAGAAGCAGAAACTAAAGTCCTGAAAATAAGATTTATGTCCATGGCTAGCATGCAGGTAAAGAGACCACAAGGGGGGGTCACTATAAATATGATGGTCCTTAGCCAGAAAAATAGAAGTTTATTTAAAAAAAAACCCATGGGGTAGGTTCATTGGGTTACTCTAACCTGCCCTAGATCCTTGCCCTTTGCCAGATAACTCTGCAAGGCTTTCCAGTGTGGTCAGGGTGATCTGCCCTGCCCCTTCACTCTGGGCTTGGCCACAGGACTTTGTTTGGGCCAGTAAAATGAAGTATAGAGTTGCCAGACTTAGCAAATAAAAAACTACAGGATGTCCAAATTGAAAATAAGTGTGCCGGTTCCAAGGCTCGGGCTCAAGAGTTCTTGCAAATTTCTGCTCACTTTTGTGCCTTTATCTGACTGAGCTAGGCTGTTACAACAAAAGATGTATAGGGAGCAGAGCCAGATCTCTCCCCCTGTCACTCCAGCCGAGGTCATCCTTGATCAGCCAGCATTCACTCATCTTCCATTCAAGATGAGTGAGCCCAGCCAGATCAGCAGGACCATCTGGTTGAGCCCCAAGGGACCCCTCTGAAGCATAAACAACAGACATGGCTTCTTATAGGCCAGTGAGCTTGTGGTTGTTTGTAATGTAGCACTCTCCTTTCAAGGAGAGTTTCAGAAAATTTGGAAGTGCAATTGATATACACCAAGGACCAGTTTCCAACTCATGGCTAAGAAGGCCGGGATGGGTGTTACCTAAGCTCTGCCTTCTGCAGGGACAATGTGTCCAGGGAGCAAAGAGCCGCCTCCCTCTTTTGGTG
>NW_027825149.1:0-13494 GCF_054177405.1 Leptonychotes weddellii | reverse complement strand
AAAAAAAAAAAGTTTCTTCCTCTGATGATCCCCTTTCCCCCTGCCTATCTAATACTTAACTGTGGAGGTTCATTCCTTGTGAAGTTTTTGTACTTTTATTTAAGAGGGGTCTCTAGAAAAACGGGAAGTCATCTCAAAGCAGGATGTATTCTGGGGCCCCTGGGTGGCTCAGCCAGTTAAGCGTCTGCCTTAGGCTCAGGTCATGATCCCAGGGGTCCCAGGATCGAGCCCCACATCGGGCTCCTTGGTCAGGAGGGAGCCTGTTTCTCTCTCTCTCCCCCTGCTTGTGCTCTTTCTCTCTGTCAAATAAATAAATAAAATCTCTCTCTCTAAAAAAAAAGCAGGATGTATTCTATAAACCATGTCTGAGGGTCAAATCAGTTTGGCACACCCCAGGTAATATATTCTTAAGATTTGGGTTTCTCTCCAGATGACTTAACATGGAAAACAGATGCATGCTGACAGTTGTCATAGGATTCTACACATTCAAGTTACAGATTTGAAAAATAACCAATCAAAATAAAAACAAAATAAAACAAAACAAAAATAAAAAATCACTAATCTATCAATCTATCAAGGGAGTTGGGGGGTAGGTAGCTAGTTAATTAAATTGTTTATCAATCATAAACAGTTTATGATTATAAGGCCTTTTCTTTTATGATTATTAATATATCCTGAAGTAAAACTACATCAAGGCTGAGAAATTAGAAAATCTACAATGCAGAATGAAAAGAGCCTCTGGGGAGTTAAGAAACTAAAATTTCAGTCCATGTCTTTAACTAATAAACTCTAGGGAGTGAGGCAGGCTTCGTAACCACACCAGACCTCAGTTTCTCCACTACTAAAATAAAAGAGGAGTGTGGGCGACCTTAGGGAATGTTGTCACACTCACCCATGGTCCCGAAGGTACTAGTTGATCTTTGGACAAGGGGAAGAGTTGTTTTCTGTGGCCCTCTCAAGTGCTAATCTGCCTGTTCTATGGGTGGGAAACTGAGGCCAAAAGGATAATCCTGAGCGTAACTGAAGGGCAGGAGGCGGGCTGGACTGGAAAACGTTCTAATGTCACCGTGAGCTTTAGATGCTATGGCTGTGGGGTGTGAATACCTTCTCAGGTTTATGGGCCAGAACAGGGCAACCCCATCCAGCGCATGCTGAGACTTACTCCTACAGAGACTCGAACACCAAAAGTTATCCAAAACTGACATGCGAACCAGGGTTTTCATTTCACTTGGGACTGATAAAGCATTCCCACTCATCTTTGCAAATTCCATCTAGCTCCCACTGCCTGCAAACGGAATCAGGTAGAGAAGGGAGAAGAGAGAGCTCCCTGGACCTCCTTGGTGACCTAAGCGACAAGAAAACGAACATTAAATGCATGACAGGAAGCAAGCCCTCTCAGTCCCTAACCACATCTTTCAAGTCCTATTTCTGAGAATAGAAAATTCTAAGCTCAATTTGAGAGTCACTGTAAACTCCTCTCTGTGCCAGATGATTTTATCTGCGTATTTATATCCAAAGTACAAACAACTTAAACTGTTTACACTAAGGAGTAATGGAAGTCATGTGTCAAATACAACGGGAGGAAAAAGAGGAGAGCATTCTTCACAAAGAAAGCCTGAAGATATACAATATCTGTGGAAAATGTGGCCTATAAGAATGCATTGTTTACCTAATCCATTTAATTACAGAGAACATGAATTCTTACCCTTCGCATACAATGTCTAAAGTCTTGGTTTTTGGTTTGGTTTTGCCCGCCGGTGTTGCCAGGAGCTCTGGAAGTCTCGCAGCCCCAGATACACAGCCT
Source organism: Leptonychotes weddellii (assembly GCF_054177405.1). Lineage (NCBI taxonomy): Eukaryota > Metazoa > Chordata > Mammalia > Carnivora > Phocidae > Leptonychotes > Leptonychotes weddellii. The sequence continues at coordinate 11,690 of NW_027825149.1, read as the reverse complement.
CAAGGAACACAGCCACACACGTTCCTGTCATCTGTGGTCCCCATCTCCTTTCATCTCCCACTTCCAGAGGGAGGCAGGGAAGGGTCTGTCCACAATGCCCCAAAGCAGAAGAACAAAAACAGTACAGAGAGCCCTCCTCAGATGCTTGCAAGGCCTTCAGCACGTCAGCTTTCCTTGTTGAACACTGTCAAGACAGGAAAACTAGACAAGGCCACCAAGAGACTCTGGGCTTCATCGGGACAGAGTCGTCTGAATTTATCACCAAGTACAAGCCTGTGGGGACAGCTTCTCTGCAACTTCTAACCAACAGTGAATCAGGCACAACCAGCCAGAAAAAGTCTGTCACACACGCCGTATGTGAGCTTCCCAGAGCCTCCAGCCACCTGCCTACACAAAACCTATCCTAGCGTGAAAGCTTAAAGGGGTCAGAGGTATTATTAATGGAAAGCACAGTACGAGCTGTTGTTTCTGCAATGTCACATGTCTTAGAGGAGAGATGATCATGGACCCTCGGGTGAGGTCCAGCTCTTCTCTTCCTCGTCCTCTCAGCCACACTCACTAGATCATTCTCACGCATCTGCCTCTCCAGTGCTCAGTGTCCTGGCTGAGCACCCAGCCTGAGCCATCCCAGCGCCTGCCCTCTGTGGTGCTCTGTGGATCCACAACTACATGGAATATTCATACAAAGGCCTCTAGCTCTTTGTATTTTAAAACTGAGAAGAGTTGACACTGTTCCATCCTTTCCTTTGCTTTTCCTTTTTACTTCAGACAAGTGTCATCTTATGCTGCTTCTGTAGTTCTGCCGGCTCCTCTCAATGGCAGAAAAGAAGATCCAAACAAATTCCTTCAAAAACACGCATCCCAATTTTCAAAGAAGTAGGCACTTCATCTGAGGCAATTTTTAGACACTCGTTCTCAAGGTGATTCCACAGATGGACTAGCCAGGCCCAACGAAAATTCAGTTTTCTCTATGACCCCAACAACCAAAACCTAACGGCTGGGCAAATGCTAGGAGAAAGCAACAAATCTTGGAGAGAAAACAAAAAACAAAAACAAAGCAATCTGTAGAGCTGAATTAAAAAATGGACAGACCCGCTTTCCATCAGTTTTTACTTTTCCACAAAATCTTCACTTCCTCGATCCACATAATGACAAACAGACGCTAATTAAAGCTAAAAGAACCAACTAACAACGTATTTATCATTTTAAACTTTCTTTATTTTAATCTAGAATGTTTGAATGCTTGAAGTATTTTGCATCTCACCCATAAGTTGTGAGAATAAAATATTGAGATACAAGTTTATGTAAGCTACATTATATTAACTGAGGATCTAAACACATCTTACCTGTAAATATGTTTCCAAACCTTGTCGTCGTTGTTCCAAGACTTTTGGGACCCAGTTCCTAACATGTTTAGAAGGGATTTCTGGAGTTTTTATACATTTCTTCAGCTATAAAGACAGAAACAGAAAAAAAAAAACAAAAAACAGAAAATGTCTCAGTTATAAAGACATTCTTTGAGGGGAAAAGCCAATAAAAGAAAATGAACCACTACTATCTCCAATAAAAAGGCAGAGGGAAATATAATTATATTGAAATTTTGTTAAAAAATTCTTTACTTAGAGGTGCCTGGGTGGCTCAGTCGGTTGAGCGTCTGACTCTTGGTTTCAGCGCAGGTCATGATCTCAGCATCCTGGGATCAAGCCTCCTGTCATGCTCCCTGCTCAGAGCAGTCTGCTGGAGATTCTCACTCTCTCTTTCCCTCTGTCCCTCCCCCTGCTTGCTCTTTTTCTCTCTCTCAAATAAATAAAATCTTTAAAAAAAATTCTTTACTTGGCTGTCCTAAATGTTCAGGTTTCAGGATAAGAGTTTTGTGTTTTGGGTAGTTGTTATGGTTGTATATCATCTAGTATTTCAGACCAGAATTATTTTTTTCTGAAAAATTGTAAGTTCAGTAAATGCAAAAAAAAAGTTCAGTAAATGCATCATAATGGAGGTAAAGTAGTTTATAATTTCCAAAATCAATTAATAGAAAGAAATTTTGCTCAGAAGAAGTATTTTTCTGGTGAAAAAGACTTTCTACATATTATTTCACATAAAAAGTCAAAACAAAATGCAATGTTTATAACCATCTCACTGGAAATGCCATATGAACTAGACCACACCATTTGGAAAGTTTCTCAAAAGGTCTGTTAACAGAATGAACTTTAGCTTTTTAAAAGAGAAAGACTGATGCTTCCAATGCTCCTAAGAATTAGGCCCAAATTCTGTTCAAGAAAAATCATGGTTCTCAGCTAAGCCTTTCTGGGCAGCAGTCTGAAGGAACCACATATAAAAGAAAAATTCTACTGGAACTTGAGTTAGAGCTGCCTGTGGTAGGTACATCCTGTCTACAACATTGACATCCTAACCTGTGAATGTTACTTTATTTTACATGGCCAGCCACTTTGCAGAGGTGATTAAATTAAGGGTCTTAAAAATGGAGTGATTCTCTTAGATTATCCAGGTGGGCTCAGTGTAATAATAAGATTCCTTATAAGAGGAAAGCAGGAGGGTCACAGTCAGAGAGTCTGGAAGATGCTACATGACTGGCTTCCACCCCAGAGGAAGGGTCAAGAGCCCAGGTGATCTCTAGAAGCTGGAAAGGAAAGGGAATGGATGCTCCCCTCCAGCCTCGTGATGCCTTGATTTTAGGCCAGTGAAACTCGTTTCGGACTTTTGACCTCAAGAAGGATTAAAAAAATAAATTTGTCTTGTTTTAAGCCATTAAGTTTGTGCTAGTATGTTACAGCAGTAATATGAAACTGATACACTGACTAAAGCAGAATGAAGGTTAGTATTCTAATTAAAAACTTGGAAAACCTACTGAGACTGTGTAGTGGGAAAGTCAGAGCTGGTTAAGAATATACAGATTATGACCTGCTGAGTAAGGAGCACAAGCCCTGAGCATCTGAGCTCCCACGTTGGGGAAGTGAACGCCATGGGCTTGTTTTGAATGAAGGCAGAGTTTCATTATACCCCACGGAAAGGACGTAGAGTCAGAAGATATATTACAGATCCCAAAAGAAGGGAGGGGTAGCAGGTTATGAGCAAGAGGCGATAAGAGAGCAGGGTAGCAAGCACCTATCAGTTACGGGTGGTCAGGACGGAGGTCACTAACTTGTCAAGGGCTTAACTCCAAAAGGTTATTTTATTTTATTTTATTTTTTTTTAAAGATTTTATTTATTTATTTGAGAGAGAGAGAATGAGAGACAGAGAGCACGAGAGGGAAGAGGGCAGAGGGAGAAGCAGACCCCCTGCTGAGCAGGGAGCCCGATGCGGGACTCGATCCCGGGACTCCAGTATCATGACCTGAGCCGAAGGCAGTCGCTTAACCAACTGAGCCACCCAGGCGCCCTCCAAAAGGTTATTTTAAAAGGTACCAGGGAAAGTCAAGTGAGAACTTACGGCAGAAATCCTGAATTCGAGTCCTCACCTAAATGTTCTGACTCTGGGTGTGAGCAGGGTTATCATACTGTAAAATGCCTAGACAGCAGCTCAGAAAATCAAAATTGTTTTTCAAAGTTTCAAAAACTCAGACAAACAAAAGTTTTTCTCATCACAGACTGTCCCTTTACTACACATGCACATAAGGAGAACAATCACTAAGAAAATGCACACAGTTAAAGCCTAGCAGCTAAACCTGAAATAAAAACGTCTTCCTGTACAGAAGAATATATTTATCATTAACCGAAAAAGAAGAGGTCTTTGTACATTTCCCAGATCAGCACTTCCAGTTCAAGCCACCAGGCTGAGCCTGGATTTGCCGCGTCCCTCCACACCTTAAGTGCCATTAAAATACTAATGTGAAGTGCTAGCTGCAAACCAAAAATCCACTCTCCTCGCTTTCCTCACCAATAGAGCTCCTGTATTATTAGGAATAATCATGTATTCAGCTAAATTCAGCCAAAATGCTCAATTTCCCAACCCCCTGCAGAGAGTGGAAGACAGTAGTAATCCGAAGACACTGAGGACTTTTCATAAAAAGTCTTTTAAAATGGAACAGACTCGGGGCGCCTGGCTGGCTCAGTCGGTAGAGCATGCAACTCTGGATCGTGCGGTTGTGAGTTCAAGCCCCATTTGGCTATAGAGATTACTAAAAATAAATAAATAAATAAAGACAATTAAAAAGAAAAAGAACAGACTCAGCTGGCTTGCACCTTCTGTTCTACCGTATCTCACACCCCACCCAGGTCCGTCCCCCACCACCTTCTTCCTGCCTAGAATGTGACCGTGATGGCTGGAGCTGCAGTGCCCATCTGCCACCATGGGGCGACTTTGAGGATGGAAGCCAGGTGTTTCAGATGACTGAGCAGAAAGGAGGAAGCAGCTGTGTGCCTGAGAGCCTTCAGGAGCTGCCTCAACAGCCCTGGACTGCTCACCCCCAGACTTGTGTTTTGAGAGGGAAAAAATAAAAAATCATCCCCCTCCTTTGTTTTTTCTTAAAGGTTACTGGTATTGGGACTTTCTGTTTTATGTACCTGAATTTAATCCTGATAGACATCCAAAAAGAAAAGAAAAGGCAAAAAGCCAAAGGTAATGGGACACAGAAGAATGAAAACAAAGGGGCAGAGAAGAAGTACTTACCAATTGAGAGATCAAGAACTTTCTACAAGGCAGAAAGCAGGAGTATGTCAATGAAGAAAACAGACCGGAGGAAGCCCCCCGCCAGGCCACCTCAAGGGATAGCAAAGAGCGGGTACCCCCGTCTTCTCAACAGACTTGAGAGCTTTGTGCTCAGGACTGGTGTAAGGGTGGGGGGGTGGGGAACCAAGAAGAGGGATGAGACAATGCCAGGGCTCATGCCAATGGACACTCTACCCCTACCCCCATAAGCGGGGGGTCTAGTAACCTGGCTGCACTCACACCCCTGCCCCATAAAAAAGGGTCAGCGTCCCTCAGGAAAATGAATGAGGCATCTGGTTGGAACGACGGCATCTGCCATTCTACTCATCCTGTCGTGGGGTCCCCAGTCTAACAGCTGGCTCTCTCCTCTCACTCCCTATGACGAAGCCCTCCAGCTGACACATCCTACAGAGGGACCAGGCTTGCATACCCAAGGCAGAGGTACCAGTGACAAACACCAAGAATAATTCATCTTGGTGGATGGGCAACTGAGGCTAGCTATCACAGCAAAGACAGCACTATGAAAAAGAAAGGACAAGAAAAACAAGTGGAACAATGAACCCCAAAGGAAAACAAGTAACAGAAGAGATCTTTGACATCCATCTATTATCAGCAGGGAGATCTGAGAAGATATTCCTTCTATAAAACAAAAAGAGAGTGCTATGAAAAAAAAAAAGAATGAGTTTTTTTAAAATTAAAAAACATGATACAGAAGTAAAAAAATAAAAGAGGTAGAATATAAAATCATGGACATCTCTCAAACTGTACAACAAAGAGAGTGAGAGCAAAGTTAGGTGAAAAGAAAAACACCACCAGGATTAATCCAGGAAGTTTAATATAAACTCAATAAGCATTCCATAAAGGAGAAAAGAAATTCTCAAAGAAATGACAGAAGAATTATGTGACTTCATATAGATCTTCAGATTAAGAATCACTAAGCACCAGCATAATATACCTTAAAAGCCCCACAGCTACTGACATTTATCTGTGAGCTCTCAGGAAAACAAGGACAGAGGGAAGACCCAGGGAAAACATTGGGTGACGAGCACAGGAAGGGAAACGGCAGGTGCAGCTGACTTTTCATAGGCAACGGCGGATGTTAGGACATTAATGCTGCAAAGATGTAACGTGAGCATGGATTTCTATCACCAGCCATACCATCAATCATGTGTGGGAGAACAAAAGCATTTTCTGACATTCAAGACCTCAAAAGGTTTACCTCCTATGGCTTCTTTTACACAAAGGAAGTTGAGGATGTAACTCCAGAAAACAGCTGAAAGCAAAGAAGAGAAAGAAGAGGATCAGGACTCACAGCTCTGCCCCATCAGTGTGAGGAAGGGAATCCAGGGACAGCAGATTTGGAGCAGGGAGTTTCTGGGAGAAGGCTGATCCATGCAGTAGACAGAATGGGGAAGATGAATACATTTTAGGTTTTTTTTTTTTTTTTTAAGATTGTATTTATTTATTTGAGAGAGAGAATGAGATAGAGAGAGCATGAGAGAGGGGAGGGTCAGAGGGAGAAGCAGACTCCCCGCCGAGCAGGGAGCCCGATGCGGGACTCGATCCCGGGACTCCAAGATCATGACCTGAGCCGAAGGCAGTCGCTTAACCAACTGAGCCACCCAGGCGCCCAATACATTTTAGGTTTTGTTCAAGTAGATGATCTTTTGTCTATTAGAAAAGATAAGTTCCAGGGGGAAGCAAGAGCCCCTGAAGAAGGTCATGGAGCAGAAGACACTGAGCCTCTCCTACATGTTAATTCAGTGCTAGAGACACTCCTGGGGCACATGGGGCTTACATACCAGGCAAAGACAAGAAACAGTATTCGAGGTAATAAAACAGGGTGGGGGCAGATAGTAACAGAAAGGGATGGGAGTTGGGGGCCTGTGTGGGGTGGGATGTGAATCACACAGGGAGGGAGCCAGGTAAGGAGCTGGTGAAGGAACATTGCAGCAGACAGAGCAATGGGTGGTCAAAACACAGCAAGGAGGAGATGGGTTCAGAGAGGCGGCAGCCTCGCACACTGTAGGGCCTTGGAGGCTACGCAGAAAATTGTGTTCATTTTAAATGGGAAGCTTAGTGAATGTCTTCAGCAAGGGAATGACCTGACAGAAATTTACTTTAAAGAGGTCATGCTAGATTCCATAAGCAAGATGCACCATAACAGGGTGGGAGTCAATGTGGGGAGACTGGTCAGAAGCTTCTACAGAAGAAATCCAGGCAAGAGACCAGGGTGATTTGGACTATGGTCCTGGCAGTGGAAGTGGGGACAAGTAGAGGCTGCAGGGGTATGTAGAAAGAAGAGATGTTCAGAACCACTCCAAGTCCCTAGCTGAAGGAGGTGGGCAGGGGCTGAGGGAGAGGGAGAAGGAAACTCCCTTCAGGTTTGTGGCTTCGACTGGCAACCAGATTTGAGTGACCTGCCTACTGTTTACTCAAAGGTGGTAGAAAGCCAGGTTCGGGGAAAATGGCAGGGAACACGACTTATCTCCTCATATCCACGGTCTCTCCCCTCTACAGGACAGAATGGATTTTCAGGTTGAGTACATGACCACCCAGAATAAATAACACATACCCCAAATTCCCTTGAAGCTGTGTGTGGCCATATGACTGAATTCTGGTGGAAGGCAGGTAAACAGACATGTATGTGCACCTTTCAGGAAGTGTTCTTACAGGAAAGGACTATTTCCTTCTTTCCCTTCCTCCATCCTGCTGGCTGACCTGGCCACGTAATGGCTAGAGAGACACGTGACCATCACCTTCAACCATGAGGTAGAAGCCTCCCCTGGAGAACGGTAAAGCCACAAGAGCCTGGGCCCCTGATGATCATGAAACAGCCATACCAGTCCTACACATTCACATGAGAAAAATAAAGGTATATCTGTGGGGCACCTGAGTGGCTCAGTTGGTTAAGTGTCTGCCTTCAGCTCAGGTTATGATCCCAGGGTCCTGGGATCGAGCCTGGCGTCAGGTTCTCTGCTCAGTGGGGAGTTTCCTTCTCCCTCTCCCTCAGCCCCTGCCCCTGCTCGTGCTCTCTCTTTATAAATAAATAAATAAATAAATAAATAAATAAATAAATAAATAAATAAATGTATACCTGTGAATGCCACCATTATTTTGGCTCTAGAGTTACTTGCAGCAAAGTCTAATCTCACATAAGTAGGGCTTACAGGTGATATTGTTAGCTGCTTACCCAATATTCACTCCTTCCTTCTTCTTGCAAAAAACCCCATGCCATTCAGAGTGCCAACAAAATGGGCAAAAAATCTTGATTTCCCAAGTTCCCTTGTAATTAGGATGGCCATGTGACAGAGGTGTTAATGAAATGTAGTTTAAGTCTACTGGGTAAGGCTCCTGTTTTCCTCAGAGAGAAAAGAAAAAAGAAAAGAAAAGAAAGGAAAAGGAAGAAAAGAGAAAAAAAGAAAAGAAGGAAAAAGGAAGTGAAAGAAAAGAAGAGAAGAGAAAAGAAAAGAAGGAAAGACAGAAAGAAAAGAAAAAAAGAAAAAGGCCCTTCTTCCTGACAGAAATGCAGAAGCAAGGACTGGAGAGACAGCAGCTATATTGTAACCAGAAGGGAGCAAGGCACCTGCAAAGGTAAAGATGGTAAAGCAGAAAGACAAAAAGGAGTTTGGAACATGGATACTGTGGAATTGCCACATCAACTTGGACTGCCTGCTTTTAGTTTTGTTGCAGTGTGAGAATCATCTCTCACTCGTTTAAGAAACCTAGTCAAGTTCCTATTACATCCAACCAAAAATAATCCTGGCATAAAGGAACCCACTATTTTTTTTTTTTTCCCCACTATTTGGTTTTGATGATTTTAAGTCACAGAGGCCCACTAGGCACTCAAATGGAGATAAAGTGTAGGCAAGTGGATAGGGGTCTGTAGATCTGGGCATCAGAAACCTAACTGGAATCTAGAGCCATGGAACTAGATGACAGTGGGAGTTTCTCCACTAGCACAGACAGAAAAAAAATTGCTGTCGTGGCAGAATCCTAAGACAGCTCCCAAGATCCCCTGTCTCTGGGTGCATGTGCTACAGAATCCGTTCCCCCTTGGGTTCAGATTGCATCTGTAAACGTGGTGGGGGATAGTCACTCCCTTGATCAGATTACCTTTTATGAGACCCAGTCCTAGCAGACTGCTGGCTTTGCCATGTTACAGCCACATGGCTCGGACTTGGGGGTGGCCTCAAGGAGCTGAGAGCTACCTCTGGTCAACAGTCAGCAAGCACAAAGGGACCTCAGTCCCATGACAGCAAGAAACGGAGTCTCCCCAAAATGAGCTTGGAAGAGGACCCTGAGCCCCAGACGGGACCACAGCCTTGGCGACACCTGGATGTCGGCATGGTGAGACCCTAAGCCGAGAACCCAGTAAACCTGTGCGCAGACTCCTGACCCACAGAAACTCCGAGCGGATACAGTCATCTTATTTTATGTTGCTCAGTGTGTGGTGATCTGTTTCACTCCAACAGGGCACTGATACAAGGGCTGAGACCTCCAACTCTGAGAGGCAGGGCAGAGAAGCAGGCAGTCAGTCCCTCACTGAGCAGGGGCTGAAACCGCACGCTCGGGCAGCAAAGTGTTCCAAGAAGTGGGCATGGTCAGACTGCGCCCAGTGAGCTTGGGAAAGTCAAACACTGGGTAGAGAGGAGGTAAGAAGTGGGAAAGCAGAGACTCCTCTGTCAAGGAATTCTACCAAGAAAGGACAGTAACAGGGGCAACATGGGAGGGAAGCATGGAGTCAAAGGAGGGTTTTATTGGGCTAAATGGGAAACGCTTCGACATGTTCATTTATTGATGAAACTGATCCAATATTGAGGAAGGGGAGGGGGAGGGAGGAAGAGAGAAACAATTTATGACTGTCTGTAAGGGAGTAAATACATATCTCACCTCTACACCATTTGAGGTATTTCTCAAACAGGAACAAAGCAAAAAATGCTAAATTATTCTCTGGTAATAAGCTTATTCGGTTTCAGTTTAAAGCTAAAGAAACTTCCTTTAAAACTACCGAATCATGACATTTCTTACATTGTAAAATAGAAAATCAACTCCATTATCTGTCTGTCTCTCTCTCTCTCTTTTAAATCTTGAAGATGTAGTACTGAAAACACTTTTCCTTTTTATTTATGTCAGGAGTGTGCAGGAAGCCGATCATCATAGCTGCGGGGATCTGTGACAGCATTTGTAGGTGAGTAATGAATTGCTTTAGATGAGGAGAGACAAACCCAAGACAATATGTTTCCAGCAGGGCTCAGCTGCTCACAAGATAAATACCCCTCTGCCATTCCAGCAGATGATTAACTGTTCTGGCCATGCTGATCCACGTGGCCTTTCTGATCCACGTGGGTAGCCACCAGATTCCACGATACTGCAAGCACAGTCCCCTTCTCCTGGAGTGATCACTCCCTTTCCTTTTTATTTTTTTTTAAAGATTTATTTATTTATTTATTTATTTATTTATTTATTTATTTTCAAGTAATCTCTACACCTAACACGGGCTTGAACTCACAACCCCGAGATCAAGAGCCAAGGCTAAGCTAGCCAAGTGCCCCTCCTTTTCCTTTTTATACCATGAGAAGAGTAAACTCAGAACTTACTCCACACAGACATGTCATATATACGCTGGTGACAGTGACTGTTTTCTTTGTTTTTTACTTATATATTTATTTATTTATTTGAGAGAGAAAGAGAGAGAGAGAGAGCATGTGCATGAGTGCAGGGGAAGAGCAGAAGGACAGGGAGGGAAAGGAATCTCAAGCACACTCTTTGCTGAGCTTGGAGCCGGTCTCAGGGGCTGGATCCCAGGACTCTGAGATCATGACCTGAGCCGAAACCAAGAGTTGGATGCTCAACTGACTGAGCCACCCAGGTGCCCCAATAGTGACCATTTTCCACAGAAAGGAACACAAATACTTTTCCAGAGCACATGAATAAGAAGACGGAAATGGAACAAAAAAGTGAAGGAAAGAAGTGGGGAGCCTTTAGGGTAAAATTCAAACTTTCACTCCACCTTGGCATCCCTACATCCCTAGGGTTCCCTCTAGAAACACTACACGTGGTGCTGTCGTCCTGGTTTAACCCCATAAGGCAGCTTTGGGGTTCCTCTGAAATGTGTACTTCGTTAATTCAAATATAAGAATATGATATTTTATTCAAGCCAAAAGGAGGCAACAACAAGAATGAGGACAGTTAATTTAGTAATGAGCCAGCACCCTATTTCCATGAAACCTCTGGGCTGGTGCTGAGTGCAAACAGCTGGGAAGGCAAAGACTCAGCAGCGGGCCATGCAGGGAAGGCTTTTCTCCCCACTCACTCCCGTGACTGTAGGCCTAGGGAGGTAAAGGAGGTAAAGCTGCTCTCAAGGACCACCGTTCAAAGTGGTAACCTGCTTGTCTCTAGGGGATGTGGGCAGGTGCTGCTGGGGCACAGGGGGAGCATGTGCAAGCTGAAGGGCTCCCTGTCACCACGGTCTGGGCCTGAGCGGCACGGAGGGGACCGTGTAACTTCATTTTTAAAAAGGATACTATGTGAAAAGTGAACACAGAAGAACAAGGTAGGCTTGCTTGGGTTTCAGTGTGGTGGTGGTGGTGGGGTTCCCACCTAGGACTGGAGAGCTACAATGGGATGGAAATTACAGTGAGCTCAAACCGCATTTTTTTCACCCCAAATATTCCTCCAGTAATTCATAAATATGCATAATGTCCTCCAAACATCCCATTTGCCAAATATTTATTTAATGCCCAATAAGAGCCCAACACTAGCAGGCAGTGAGGAAGATACAAAAGATAAGATATGGTCTCTTTTATAAAAAAATGTGTCTTCCGATGGACTCTGAAAAACAAACAGGGTTCTAGAGGGGAGGGGGGTGGGGGGATGGGTTAGCCTGGTGGTGGGTATTGAGGAGGGCACGTTCTGCATGGAGCACTGGGTGTTATGCACAAACAATGAATCATGGAACACTTCATCTAAAACTAATGATGTAATGTATGGGGATTAACATAAGAATAAAAAAAAATTAAAA
>NW_027825148.1:0-273 GCF_054177405.1 Leptonychotes weddellii | reverse complement strand
TCCCCAGTGTCTATCACCCAGTCACCCCATCCCCCCCACCCCACCCCCCACTCCAGCAACCCTCAGTTTGTTTTCTTCAATTAAGAATTCCTCATATCAGTGAGATCATATGATACATGTCTTTCTCTGTTTGACTTTATAAGTCCTTTTTTATTAAAGATTTATTTATTTTTAGAGAGAGAGAGAGACAGTGAGTGCGAGCAGGGACTGGGGCAGAGGGAGGGGGACAGAGCACGGAGCCTGACATGGGGTTCAATCCCAGGATCCTGAGAT
>NW_027825147.1:0-273 GCF_054177405.1 Leptonychotes weddellii | reverse complement strand
CTCCAGAAACTCTACCCACGGATCTATTCCGTGGTAGTGCATATGTCACAATAAAAAATAAGAAAAAAAAATGGGCAGGGAAGTTCACAGAAGCTTTATGCTTCCTGGCTCCAGACCGGAAGCTGCCTGAGAGCACTTACCTAGGAAAATGGGTCAAGAGGCCACGGCATATTCCCGCAGTGTCCCACGGCACAGTGACAGTGGGAAGGCATCATCACGATGTAGATGACCGTCACAGACGTGCTGAGCCAAAGGGGCCGGACTCAAAGGGTG
>NW_027825146.1:0-273 GCF_054177405.1 Leptonychotes weddellii | reverse complement strand
GCAAAGGACATTCAAAGCCTCAAAGTTGAGGAACTGTGCTTAACCAGACATGTGACACTCACATTCTTCCTCTTTATAACTAGTGTTACAAATCCAACATGTTAATAATGGTACTGAAAAAAATCTAGAAGAATGGGCTAGAATAAGAAGAATAGGGGAGTTTCCAAGGCAAGAACAAAAATGCATGGTTCTTCCCACCTCCCACCCCCACCACCCCCCCCACCCCCCCGCTGCCCCCCCAACCCCCACCCCCGCCCAGAAAATGCATGGCTC
>NW_027825145.1:0-273 GCF_054177405.1 Leptonychotes weddellii | reverse complement strand
CCTGGGCCAGGCCTCGGTGTCCCTTCACGGTGGACACACCTGGGTCAATAGAGCGAGATGGAGAGGACAGCCGATTCCAAGATGTCACTTTGCTGCTGAAATATGCTGAGGAACGCCTCTTCGCACTAGTCAGGACGCCTGGGGGAGTTCAGAGAAACTACACACATGCACGCACACACGTGTACACACTCTGACACTCCCCCCCCCACACACACACATACTCAGAATTGGACACACATGCACACACATGTCATACACCCACATGCAGACACA
>NW_027825144.1:0-273 GCF_054177405.1 Leptonychotes weddellii | reverse complement strand
TGGAGAAGCCGGAGTTTGAGTTCTGGTCACTCTGGCCTCTCAAGCCCACCCCCTCCAGACCCACCGAGGAGGGGGGAGTGCAGGTGAGGGAGGGGGGAGGGAGGAGGCGAGGGGGCCGGTCTGGGAAGATGGTGATGGCGGAAGCTTAGCCACGATGATGCCAGAGGGGCCGGACTCGAGACTGGATGGCGAGGGGACCCAGAGTGGATGGTTTCACACCAAAGCCAGCAGCAGATGTGCAGGTGGCCCTTGGGAAGCAGCTGGGACGCGATG
>NW_027825143.1:0-273 GCF_054177405.1 Leptonychotes weddellii | reverse complement strand
GCACAGATCATTCCATTAGGGTGAGGGTGGGGCACGGGTTCTTGCCCCGCTGGCTGCAACTACCTCGAAGGCCGCCCAGGAACAGGAAAAGAGCAACTCGATTCCTCTTTTGAGCTTCTCTTCCATTCAGACCTCTGAGATGCCTTCATTTCTTCCCACTGACACCCAGCCACTGTTTAGGACTGGCCATGGAGAACTCCGGGAGACCCAAATAAATTCTCATGGCCTAGGAGACAGTGGGCATTCCCCCAGTCCAGGCAGAACGGGGCTGTC
>NW_027825142.1:0-273 GCF_054177405.1 Leptonychotes weddellii | reverse complement strand
AGATTGCTGTTAACACATTAACTGAAATACACTAAGTTACTGAAGTCGTCAATAAAATTTTAAGAAGTTTAATGATACTATTAAGATGTAGCAAGACGGGGCGCCTGGGTGGCTCAGTCGTTAAGCATCTGCCTTCGGCTCGGGTCATGATCCCAGGGTCCTGGGATCGAGCCCCGCATCGGGCTCCCTGCTCCGCGGGAGGCCTGCTTCTCCCTCTCCTATTCCCCCTGCTTGTATTCCCTCTCTCGCTGTGTCTCTCTCTGTCAAATAAAT
>NW_027825141.1:0-273 GCF_054177405.1 Leptonychotes weddellii | reverse complement strand
AGAATCTATCAGTGACAATATTTTATCTTAAGTAATGGTTTTCTGTTTTGAGTTCAATGAACATTTTATATGTTAAGCAATTATGATGAGTGGCTCAGGAAGCAATACGATTGAAATATTCTAAGTATAGAAGTAATATTTTTCTTTTTGACAATTAGGAAAACGTACTCTGGAGACTATGCATTTATGTGTATGAGTTTTTCTTCACATATGTAATTTTATTATGAAAATTTTCAAACATGGTGAAAATTGAAAATACTTTTATAGTACCCC
>NW_027825140.1:0-273 GCF_054177405.1 Leptonychotes weddellii | reverse complement strand
GTGGCTCAGTCGGTTGAGCGACTGCCTTCGGCTCAGGTCATGATCCTAGGGTCCTGGGATCGAGTCCCACATCAGGCTCCCTGCTCTGCAGGGAGCCTGCTTCTCCCTCTCCCACTCCCCCTGCTTGTGTTCCCTCTCTCGCTGTGTCTCTCTCTGTCAAATAAATAAATAAAATCTTTAAAAAAAAAAAAAAAAGAAAGAAAGTCACAAAGGTTGGAAAGAAGTAAAAGTGTCTTGTTGCAGATGTTTCTCTACTGTAGAAATCCTAGAATC
>NW_027825139.1:0-2499 GCF_054177405.1 Leptonychotes weddellii | reverse complement strand
CCCCCCTCCCCTCTAGAACCCTCAGTTTGTTTTTCAGAGTCCATCTTCTCTCATGGTTCGTCCACCCCTCCGATTTCCCCCGCTTCATTCCTCCCCTCCCGCTACCTTCTTCTTCTTCTTTTTTTTTCTTAACATATCTTGCATTATTTGTCTCAGAGGTACAGATCTGAGACTCAACAGTCCTGCACAATTCACAGCGAGGAAGCATGATTCTTGAAGCATGAGACACTCCTAGTGCATCCCTCACTTTCTCAATTTTGATAGAGACATGGTCAGAAAGAAGAGCTTCCCTTTAGCGAGAAAAGCAACACTCCATGTGTGCTAACCAATGCAGTTGATGGCTTGGTCTCTGGATCAAGGAGACAATATGGAGTGGTAAAGTCTGAGTGGACCTAGAGAGTATGTGGTAAAGGGAGCAGTCACTGCTCAGTTCCTATTCACTGCTGTCATGGGAGGAGGGGGGTGTAGTCAGGAACTGTCACATCTCCCGACATTTTAAGAAAAGCCAGAACACTAGATGTTTATGTGAAATATCCTGATTATTGTATCTTGGCCTGGTTGGAAAACAAAACAAGACTGAGTAGGCCATCTGGGCACCAGACCTGCCCACACATCAATCTGCATCCTCTGTTGTACACATTCAATTCAACCTATCACAAACCTGGGAGACAGCTTTTGATACCTGAGAGTCAAAGTTACTTGTGGTTTCCTTTCGTTGCACTGATTAAAGGGAAGGGAAAACGAAATCCTTCAAAGCCAAGTGAGCGATCGGGATTAACGGTTTACCAGGACAATTGATAATGAGAAAACAGAGCAAGAGGCTTAGAGTAAATAGGTTCTACAGCAATTGAACAGTTGTTGGTCTGATTTGATAGCAGGAGGCGTTCTTCAGTCACGTTGAGCTAGGGGTCGCTTTACTTACCATGATGAATCTACACGTATTGGTAATCCAACAAGGGGGTATGAATTCCAGTGAAATGCTATGCAGACATTAGAGACATTAAGGATTTAGAAAAATACTTATTTATTTTGGGAACTTCTTAACTTTGTATTGGTGATGGTTCCAAACAATATTATCAGATTTTCAACATTTAAAACAGATTAAAACTATTATATACCACATGATTCCATGGTTTCATAAATTATTTTTATTACATATTTTTTATTTTCTAAAACAGAAGCTCTTTTACCTAAAGCTGTGTTGTTTAAGTTCTGGAATAACAGAAATTAACACCATAGGAGGGCTGTGACTCTGGCTGCCAGAATGTTAGGAGATTTGGGGCTGTTTCCTGATCACATTCATGCCAAGGGAGCCAAGAAATACTCCCATGTGTGCTTATTTCAGAGATTTCGCAAAGATGTCCCAAAATCCCAAATGGTAATACTTGCCCAGATCACCCCCTTCAGTTCTTTCTCCCTTTCCTTTGTGGTGGAGACTGTGGGTTGTCTCCTAATACCCATTCCTTCCAGGACAGTAGAATTTTAGCTGGGTACCAGGTTCCTCAGAAGAAGGCAAAATTTCCAGTCTTCCCTGGCACCTAGGTATAACATGTGACTCAGCGTGGGTCCATGTATGTGATAGAAGAAGGCCACTTTCAGGAATCTTCCTCTAGGGATGTTTGTCTTCTTCCTCTGCTTAGTCTTCTCCTGCAAGTTACTGCTTAGCATGTAGATGCTACCACCTTGGATCATAAAGATGAGGGCTCCATTCTAGGGATGACAAAATGTGATCTGGAATAGGAAATCCAAGGATATTTGGCAGCAGAGCTTCCTACCTCTCGAGTCTATATATTCACAGATGAATTCCATCCTAAGTAATACACCTTCCTACCTAACACTATTACCAGAATCATCGAAAAGTTTGTGTTGGGATGAGACGACTAATACATCACAACTTGGCCTTCACTCTTTGCCTTAAGGAGTCTAATCTCACCCTTTATTGTTTTAAATAACCCACGACCAGACTCCTTGATACCCCCAATTAAATTTTTAGAAGGCTAAATTGATATGCTGGATAAGCCAGAACATCTATTCTCTACCTTTTCCAACAAAACTGTGCTTATAGTTTTAAGAACCAAAACCAACAATGCAACTGGAAACTTGGCAAGAATACTTCTACAATCCCATGTACTTTTCTTACTGCTTTATTCCACCAGGCAAATATTAAAATCGTCATATTAAGTTTCCCCAGAAACCATATTGACTTTTTTGGCAATTCATTAAATTTACGTTCATTCAAAGAGAATCTATCACTTTTCTACAGTAAACCTTTTCTTCCAAGGGAATATTTCCAACTAGTCATTCAAGTTTTCTTCTCTGTCTGTAGTTATAGAACTTACACATTTCTCATTAGGTTAATTCCCGGATCTTTTTTTATAAATTGTTTCTATTGAATTGCCAATTTATTATTTGGCATTTTGATCTTAATACAAAACTAAACAAACATTTGACAGAAAAAAAAAGATTGGATTATAAACTAATAAATGTTAAAAAAAAAAA
>NW_027825138.1:0-273 GCF_054177405.1 Leptonychotes weddellii | reverse complement strand
CATTATAAATTTTAAAAAGGTTAATTTTATGTTATGTGAATTTTGTGTCACATTTCAAAAAGTGTTAAGAGACAAAAAAAAAAAGCCTCAAAATTTGTTTTCTTCTAATCTCCTTTGGCACCTATATATGCTGACATACTGAGCATCATTAGTTTTCAAACAGAAACTGATTTCTTTCAATGTAATGACTATCGTCACAATAAGAGACTTTGCTATTAATAGTAATATACTTCTCAATCATTTTTATTTTTTATTTTTAAATCAATAAATTAA
>NW_027825137.1:0-273 GCF_054177405.1 Leptonychotes weddellii | reverse complement strand
CTGGGGAACGTTCTTCAGAGAAAGAGGGCTTGTGAGGGGGGTGGCCTGAGTTCCTCTTCCGGGGAGGGGGGCTTTGAGGACCCTCTGGTTAAGGACGGCGCTGGCCAGGTCACAGCATGGCCAGGTAGGAGCGCTGGCGGCCTGGGAAAGGAAGCAACGTGACGACTATAAATCCCGAGTCACATGCCGTTAACACCAACTTAAAAGGCGTCTTCCAGGAGGGCAGCTGTGCGGCACGACTGAGGGAAAAACTGTAAAAAAAGAACCCATGAG
>NW_027825136.1:0-273 GCF_054177405.1 Leptonychotes weddellii | reverse complement strand
CTTCCAAGTAAATAATATTGCCCTATTGGAATTCATCAAAGGCACAGAGATCTGAAAATATGGGCTCAGAGGAGAGCTCTGTGTTGGTGTTTCCCCTGTCTAAGGTAGCCTAACATTGGAAAATATCATTTCTTGCTAGCTTATGGGATGGACTTATAGATTAAGCTATGTTCCCTTTCTGTATACCCATTATTGTTGTTGGAGCATGGAGGGGCACCAAATTCGGAACACCCAACAGAAATCTTTCTTGGATGTCTCTGCTTTAAGGAGCGT
>NW_027825135.1:0-273 GCF_054177405.1 Leptonychotes weddellii | reverse complement strand
ATGAAACACAGAAAGAGCATCTCCCAAGCAACCAGCGGCGAGGCAGCAAACGTGCACAGAGTGACACAAAACCAGAGGCGCAAGTGCCCACGACGACGGGGGGGGACAATGCACTCGTCACCTGCTCGTGCAACAGTAACTATAAACACATCTGACTCCTTTTCAAAAGACAAAGCCTCGGGCGCCTGGGTGGCTCAGTCGGTTGGGCGACTGCCTTCGGCTCAGGTCATGATCCCGGAGTCCCGGGATCGAGTCCCGCATCGGGCTCCCTGC
>NW_027825134.1:0-273 GCF_054177405.1 Leptonychotes weddellii | reverse complement strand
ATATCAATTCTATCAATTCCCAAAGATATCTTCAAGCCAGAAATTCCCAATCACATCACAAGTTCTCACTCTATTTTAACATAACTGGCAGAAAAGCATTTTGTACTAAACAAATGAGTAATAATATTAGCTTAAATTTATTGGTGTTTTACCATGAGCTCAGCACTGTCCCAAGATTTATAAAACATTATCTAATTTTAACATCCATAGAACTCTTTGTGGTAGAGATGATTTTTTTGTTTCTCTAGTATACAGATAATAAAAACCAAGAAT
>NW_027825133.1:0-273 GCF_054177405.1 Leptonychotes weddellii | reverse complement strand
GAAAATAAAACAGTAAATGCCTGGTACAAATCGATTTTATTAAAGAAATCTTTCTCTCCATCAAAAGAGAAATAACCACGTTAAACTCATTAGGAAACGGTGAAAACATTGTTTTGTCACAGTCCTGAGCAGCTGCTTCTAGTCTCAAGGATTAATTTGAAGTCAGGGAATCTTAAACAATCAAGCAAGTACCCTGTTGAACATCACCTTTAATAAGCCGTCATATGCAGGTCACCCTATAGAAACATGGCATCCAATCAAAAGGAATGAGAT
>NW_027825132.1:0-273 GCF_054177405.1 Leptonychotes weddellii | reverse complement strand
GGAAAAGTTCTTCAACATCATTAGTCATTAGAGAAATGCAAATAAAAACCACAATGAGATATTTCTAGATCCCTTTCTAGATCCCAAGGATCAAGAGCCACATGCTCTCCCAACTGAGCCAGCCAGGGATCGTCATTTAGGATATGAAAGAAAGAAAGAGAGAAAGAGAGAGAGAAAGAGAGGAAGGAAGGAAGGAAGGGAGGGAGGAAGGGAGGAAAGAAAGGAAGGAAGGAAGGGAGGGAGGAAGGCAGGAAAGAAAGGAAGGAAGGAAGG
>NW_027825131.1:0-273 GCF_054177405.1 Leptonychotes weddellii | reverse complement strand
AAACATGAGCAAGTAAAACTTTTTCCTACTTTATTATTTTGATTTCAGTGTTATGGTGAAAGTAATTTTACTACTCAAGAATGAAAACTTTTGAGTAGAAAAACTTAGATGAAAAATTAGTAACATTTTACCCAGATAATACATCCTAATCTTCTCAATCATACAATTAAAAATTCCTTAATATTCTCATTTAAAAAAATTTTTTCTAAAGATTTTATTAATTGATTTCTATACCCAATGTGGGGCTCTAACTCAAAACCCCGAGATTCAGAG
>NW_027825130.1:0-2499 GCF_054177405.1 Leptonychotes weddellii | reverse complement strand
CCATTCAATGCTGTAGGGGCTCTCACGGACAGTATCAGAAATGTGCCTTGATTGTGTGTTCTGGAAGCCCTTCTTCCCCATCCCCCCACACAGGAAAACAAGCCTGGAGCAAAAAGCCTGGCACTGGGATGTGCCCCAGATCCACACTCACTAGCTGAGGGACCTTGAGCCCTCTGAGCCAGTGTTTCTTGTTTGTTCATTCACTCATTTGTTCAGCAGGCTTTTGTTGGGCACCGTGTGCTAGGGGGCACTGCGTCAAAGGAGATATGTAACCCCAACTCCACCTGTCTCAAGGGTTGCCATGGGGATCAGAGGAGATGATGTTAGGGGGCAGTTGGTGGGATTTAAGGAGGGTTCTGAGCAATGGTTAGTACATTATTATCCATAAAGTCATTGCTATGGTGATACACAAGGCCAGTATAGTGAACCCTGAGTGAGGCGGGAAAGGCCAGAGACTGCTGTGAAAGGGGCTCATGCAGAAATCCAGCGTCTGAGCCAGCAGGACTTGAAGACGGGGAAGAGCGCATTTCCTGAATGGCAGGACCAGGTCCACGATTGCTCATCCTTGCATCGCTGGTACCTAAACTCATGCTGGGCACAAGCGAGGGTCTTAGGATAGAAGGGAGCAGGGAGGGATGGGCATGGCAGCTACTCCAGCTATGTTCATATGAGGCTTGCCGTCCTAAATATTCATATGAAACCAGTTATCCCACATGTGAGGCTCTCTCCAGCAATGCTCAGGTGCTTGGGTGTCAGCATCTAAAGAGGGTCATTGAAGAGGGTCAATGAGCTCAATCTGGTGGCTCAATCTGGTGGTGGTAAGAGAAATGGCAGGAGAAGGACAACAGTGTGGTGCATTCCGCAAGAAATTGACTTTAAGGGTGAACCAAAAAGTCTAAAGTAAGAAGAGGTTGTACTCTGAGAGAGCGCCGGCCCTGGTAATGGAAGGTACGGTGAGAGGGAGGAATGGTGACAGGGGGGTTAATGACCTGTGGAATTCTTGCAACTGAGGTTTCCAAGGTGATACAATCACTTGGTGGTGACAATGTCTGGGGTGTGCCAATGGGGGTAGGAGGTTTTGTTGGGATGAAGAAGGTTGTTGGATGTAGAAAGTTCAGGAGCTGATGGACCAAGGAAGCTGTTATCCACACATACATTGAGAATGAGATTTTGGCAGAGAAGATGGTGAACCAGGAGTTCAAGTTCTCAGTGATTAAGAGGAATAACAGAAAGATCAGTAACTAATCAAGGTAAGGAGAGGTATACTGGGTAGCATGAACATTAAGTAAGGAGGGAAAATGGTCTGGAAAAAGCATTAGGAAGCAAGAAAGACACTTAACCCATTCCTGGTGATGAGATAGGAAGGTACTTTAGGCATGGCTGTGATTAATGGGGCCTCAGATTCCCAGCCAGCAGCTGACTAGAAGCAATAAACCAGGAAGGAGAAAAGACGCTGAGAGCTGGCCCAACAGCTGGTGGTAATCCCAGGAGTGGTTGTCACACTGATGTCAGGGGTGAAACTGATGAACTACACAAAGCACATACACACTCAAAACATAAAGCGGTCCTTGCAGAAATGGCTGCCTCTAGGGTGGGGGAAGGGAATACACAAGATGAATCTGGAGCATCTTGGAGTGTTGGAAAACAAGGCAGTGCAACCAAGAAAATCCACAATGATGGGAGTATGCCAAAGGGATCCAGGAGCCAACCGAAAGGCCTCCCAATGGCCAGAGCTAGAACAATTTGAGCAAGATAAATCAAATAGTATTGGATTATAACCTGAAGTATAAAATAAAAATCCACATGTCCATAGTAACATACACACAGGATTGAAAAAATAAATAAATAAATGAGGGAGAATAGACAAATCTCACATGCAAAAGAATTCCAAATAATATATGTTAATCCTCCATCCTCAAGAAGGAGGAGCACAAATCTCCACTCCTGAAGTGTGGGCTGTGCATTCTGAAGGATGATGGAATAGGCCACCCCAAAATACAGCACTTCGGTGTAAGGATTACTTTGAGCTGAAGGCAACTTGAGAAGAAGCAGATACAAGAAAGTCTCTGACTTCCCTCTACTTGCTTAAAAGCAGTGCATAAATTCATAAAGGTGTTTCCCCCTCCCCTCTCTGCCAGGAAAGACAGAGTTAATCAATGAGATAACTCTAGGCTCTTAGCTCAGAGACAGCACCCAAGGAATCTACATGAAAACTATACTAATTAGCCCTAATCTTCCATCCTTCCCCCAAATATTTGCCTTCCCTATAAAATCAAATTACTTTTTCTTGGTCTTATCACTCCTATTCAAAATGTAATTTTGTTTTGTTCAGATGGTATATAAGCCCATGTTCTTTTTTAAAAATTTTTTATTGTTATGTTAATCCCCATACATTACATCATTAGTTTTAGATGTAGTGTTCCATGATTCATTGTTTGTGCATAACACCCAGTGCTCCATGCAGAATGTGCCCTCTTTAATACCCATCACCAGGCTCAC
>NW_027825129.1:0-273 GCF_054177405.1 Leptonychotes weddellii | reverse complement strand
GCCTGGGTGGCTCAGTTGGTTAAGCGACTGCCTTCAGCTCAGGTCATGATCCTGGAGTCCCGGGATCGAGTCCCGCATCGGGCTCCCTGCTCGGCAGGGAGTCTGCTTCTCCCTCTGACCCTCCTCCCTCTCATGCTCTCTGTCTCTCATTCTCTCTCTCTCAAATAAATAAATAAAATCTTTAAAAAAAAAAAAAAAGGGGGGGGCAGCAGGAACGCCTGGGTGGCTCAGTCGGTTAAGCGTCTGCCTTCGGTCAGGTCATGATCTCAGGGT
>NW_027825128.1:0-273 GCF_054177405.1 Leptonychotes weddellii | reverse complement strand
GAGGTTGCATCAGAGAAGGCTTTGGCATGATCAAGTGCTGGTTCAGAAAAGGTAGGCATAGAGGTAGAACAAATATGCGTGGGCTCCTGGGACACACCACCTGACTGTGTTCTCTCTTGATATCTCCCTCTCCCATTTCTAGTTATTGCAACTGTTGCATGACTTTCTAACCTAGATTTGAATAGAAGAAAAAGGGAACAAAAAGACCTGAAATTATTTCACTATTTAGTGACTTTATAGGACTTCTAGCCAGATACTTCAAAAATATATCAA
>NW_027825127.1:0-273 GCF_054177405.1 Leptonychotes weddellii | reverse complement strand
ATATCCTTGCAACCTTAATTTTAAATGTAAAAAAATGGGGGGAGGACTTAATCTCAAATAAATGAATAGATGAAGCAATCAGACCAAAGGATCAACAATGTCAGAAAATAAGAGAAAATTGGGAGTAAGGTCGGTGTACAAACCATTTGTAGACGGAAGGCTACAGGTTTTTTTTTTATTTATTTTTTTTATTCTTATGTTAATCCCCATACATTACATCATTAGTTCTAGATGAAGTGTTCCATGATTCATTGTTTGTGCATAACACCCAGT
>NW_027825126.1:0-273 GCF_054177405.1 Leptonychotes weddellii | reverse complement strand
TTATTTTACTGGCTTTGCAACTATTTTAAATGCAATATTAAATATTCTATTTATTTTTCATAAATGTGGATGAATATAATAGTATTTCCTCTCACTAAAAATATATTTTCTTTTTTTTTAAGATTGATTTATTTATTTATTTTAGAGAGAGAGGGAGAGGGACAGAGGGAGAGAATCTTTTTTTTTAATTTTTTTTTTTTAATTTAATTTTTTTTTTATTCTTATGTTAATCCCCATACATTACATCATTAGTTTTAGATGAAGTGTTCCATG
>NW_027825125.1:0-273 GCF_054177405.1 Leptonychotes weddellii | reverse complement strand
TTTCCTTCTGTTCCTAGTTTATTAAGTGTTTTCATCATGAAAAAATGTTGGATTTTGTCAAATTTTCTGTACCTACCAAGATGCTATAGTGGGTTTTTTGTCCTTTATTCTACTAATATATGACATTAGTTGATTTTCCCTTTTTACAGTTTTTTTTTTGTTTTGTTTTGTTTTGTTTTGTTTTGTTTTGTTTTGTTTTGTTTTTTATTCTTATGTTAATCCCCATACATTACATCATTAGTTCTAGATGAAGTGTTCCATGATTCATTGTTC
>NW_027825124.1:0-273 GCF_054177405.1 Leptonychotes weddellii | reverse complement strand
AGTTTATAAGTTCAAGGGTAGTTATAGCCAATTTGAACCAAAAAAGGTAAGTCTGGAGGTCATGGGATGTCTTACTGTGTCTGTTTTTAATCCTTTAGCGCTGCCCGGAGTGAATTGACAGCAGTATCCTCCGAAGGACTCTCCAGTGCAAAGTGAGCTATGATGAATACATATATAAATATGTATCTGTACACACACATACATTGAAATTTGGGATGTTTGCTCTCAGGAGCACCCATGGGAATACACAGTTCCCTTGATACTGTTTGTAAA
>NW_027825123.1:0-273 GCF_054177405.1 Leptonychotes weddellii | reverse complement strand
TTTCTTCCCTTGCTCTCTGCTCTCATGATTAGCTGGCTTTCTTTAATGATATACTTGGATTCCTTTCTCTTTATTTTTTGCATAGCTATTACTTTTTTTTTTTTTTGTGGTTATCACTAGGTTTGTATAGAACATCTTCTGCATAGAGTAGTCTATATTAAGTTGATGGTTGTTTAAGTTTGAACCCATTTTGTACTCCCCCCCCCCCATATTTTAGGTATATGGTGTCATAATTTACATCCTTCTGTGAGTCCCTTGACTGATTTTTTTATA
>NW_027825122.1:0-273 GCF_054177405.1 Leptonychotes weddellii | reverse complement strand
CAAAGCGAGAGAAGGAACACAGCAGGGGGAGTGGGAGAGGGAGAAGCAGGCTTCCTGCTGAGCAGGAAGCCCGATGCTGGGCTCCATCCCAGGACCCTGGGATCACGACCTGAGCCGAATGCAGACACTTAACAACTGAGCCACCCAGGCGCCCCTGAAAACCCATCTCTTAATCCTGTTCTCGAAGGGGAAAAATGTCAATGTTTTTTAGAGACTAAATATTAAGGATGATGTCTTCTGTGTAATTTTGTAGGTATCTTTTAAATTTTTTTT
>NW_027825121.1:0-273 GCF_054177405.1 Leptonychotes weddellii | reverse complement strand
AGTAATTTGCAGTCACCTGCAGGACATATAAAAGAAAATAATCAGGTTGACCCAGCAGAGCAGAACTGCGCTTGGCAGTTTCCTGGCTTACTCCCTCCAGGCTCTGCTCTCGCTGCTCATGTGAATCAGGTGGTCTTCGCTTGGGGGGCCCTAGTGACGTTCAGGAGAACGAGATGTTATCACAGCTCTTCATAGACCTTCTGGGGGTACTTAGCCTGAGGTTCTGTTTGGACTTCAGGGCAGCGGGCCTACGAACTCCTAAAAATCAGATGC
>NW_027825120.1:0-2499 GCF_054177405.1 Leptonychotes weddellii | reverse complement strand
TTTTCATCCTTGCTTGTTTTTAGTGTGTTTAGACAGTGTGCAACTTCTTGCAGCCATCACTGATTCACTCTCAAAGAGAAAACAACAGGATAAGCCAGCAGCCGGGCACATGGACTGTGAAGTAAAAATACCTGGGTTTAAGTCAACTTTGTATGAGTTACTTTACATCTTTGAGCCTTGGTCTCCTCATCTATAAAATGGAAATGGAAATAATGCTCAGAGTTGTTGTAAAGATTAAATGAGTTAATATATGCAGGATGTTTCACACTGGACAGAGGACATACTAAATCCCAAATATGTGGCAGCAATCACTATTCTATTTAGGCATCTCTTCTTATTGCCCTGCCTGCACTGCTCCACCAAGAAACTGAAAATTCTATTTTTTTTACATTGCCAAGAGTAACACAGCTCTCCCCAAATAAGTTTATATAAGGGGCCATGAAGTTCTACAAACAGAAATATATGATGAAACATAAAGTAGTCCAGCAAAGATTCCCTTAGTTATTTCACTACGCTTTTAAAAAATTCTAAGTTATAGAATGAATCTATATTCTAGAGCAAAATTTGAATCCACAAAGGTAAAATAAACCTGGCATTTGAATGACTACATATACAGCAAAGAGATATGTAGCCAGAGAACAGCAACGGAATAAAGGATAACTCGGTTACATTCAACTTTTCTTCTTGTATGATTGATCGAAATTTATTTTTTCATTATTGGGATGCATAAACCACGTCTTTACATACAGACGTGCTGACTTTATGGCCAGTAAACAGAGTAATTGTGATAAATTCTGTTTTGTTCAACTCCAACCCCCCTCAAGCGTTCATAGTTACATATGCTGCATTGTTGAGTATCTTGACAAGAGATGTCGTGAGTTTGAACCGTGTTGGTATATTTCCCATTTTCAATTATACATTGAAATGTTTGATAAATGGAAAAAAAAATCCCACAGATTAGCTTCTAGCTCCTTTCATTTCCAATCTTGTTTCTCCTTTAGTGACCACATACTTTGAGTGCTCAGTGCTGAAGGACACATTTATATCATCACATTTAGTCTCTGCCTTTGTGTTGCAGAGCTGAATAAATTGTCCCAGTGAGCAGTAGGAGTGTTCTTGGAAGCCATTTGTACACTGGGATGGCTAATAGAATGGAAGCTATTGAAAATCATTTCAATATATCTGACTCCATGTATGCCTAATTCAACTTCCCCTTAGCCAGATTCCTGAAGTGCTCACAAACACTAGTGCCAATTGACACAAGGGGAGGTGTGACAGAAATCACCATGGGAAAAGATGGCAATTACATTCAGTTTCAGTTGAAATATCTTTTGCAAGTTTTATGAAAATTTAAATGTAAATACAATTGCTAGGGCCCCTCCTCAGGCCGAGGAAGGAGCCTTGAAGCTTAAGCTTTATTCACTACTGGGTAAGTTGGCTTCTCAGACTCCAGAGGTTTGCCTAAATTCACACAGTGGTTAATGGGGACACTGCCCTAGGTCTCTTTCTCTATGCAGTTTCCTTTTTCTCTTTATTTTTCAAAGCATGGATTTATGCATTTTTGTTCTTTCTACTATATTTAAATGTCATATGACAATTAATTTCAATTAAATAGTAATTAAATACTGATACTATTTCGGAGACTCTAATGCCAAGAGGAAATAGGGTCTTGGAATATTTGCATTAGTAGATTATTGTTTACATTACTCTGTTGAGCTAAAGCCTGTGCTTAAAAGAGAAAATAAGCATTTGAAGTTGAAAGGTTTAAATCCAGATACAGAAATGAAAAATCAAATGGCAGCATAACTAAAATCTAAAAAGTTAAAAAATGTAACCGAGTTATCCTTTATTCCGTTGCTGTTCTCTGGCTACATATCTCTTTGCTGTATATGTAGTCATTCAAATGCCAGGTTTATTTTACCTTTGTGGATTCAAATTTTGCTCTAGAATATAGATTCATTCTATAACTTAGAATTTTTTAAAAGCGTAGTGAAATAACTAAGGGAATCTTTGCTGGACTACTTTATGTTTCATCATATATTTCTGTTTGTAGAACTTCATGGCCCCTTATATAAACTTATTTGGGGAGAGCTGTGTTACTCTTGGCAATGTAAAAAAAATAGAATTTTCAGTTTCTTGGTGGAGCAGTGCAGGCAGGGCAATAAGAAGAGATGCCTAAATAGAATAGTGATTGCTGCCACATATTTGGGATTTAGTATGTCCTCTGTCCAGTGTGAAACATCCTGCATATATTAACTCATTTAATCTTTACAACAACTCTGAGCATTATTTCCATTTCCATTTTATAGATGAGGAGACCAAGGCTCAAAGATGTAAAGTAACTCATACAAAGTTGACTTAAACCCAGGTATTTTTACTTCACAGTCCATGTGCCCGGCTGCTGGCTTATCCTGTTGTTTTCTCTTTGAGAGTGAATCAGTGATGGCTGCAAGAAGTTGCACACTGTCTAAACACACTAAAAACAAGCAAGGATGAAAA
>NW_027825119.1:0-273 GCF_054177405.1 Leptonychotes weddellii | reverse complement strand
CCATATTGAGTCACATGGCTCTGCCAAACTTTAAGGGGACAGAAAGTACCGTCCCACGATGGGTCTAGGAATATTGGTGGACGGCTCTCATGGTTACAGTATCTCTCACAGTTTTCTCTCAGACCCTAACATCTCTGCTAAACTCTAGACTGGTGGATCAAAGTGCCTACTTGACATCTCTTGGATATAGGAGACAATTAAAACTTCGGATATCCAAACCAAAATTCTCGGCTTCTCGCTCACCCTCACCTCCTATTGCCTGATTTGTCACTG
>NW_027825118.1:0-273 GCF_054177405.1 Leptonychotes weddellii | reverse complement strand
CATTAAATGCCTGGGAAAATATCTCCTGAAAGATATGCAGAATTTATAAAATAAATATTATAATATAGTTTTGAGAGAAATTTTAATAAACCTAAGGAAATAGAAGAATATATCACACTTAAAAAAAGGCCAACCTTCATTTCTCCCTTCCGGCTTTCTTCTTCTTCTTCTTCTTCTTCTTCTTCTTCTTCTTCTTCTTTTACATGTAATATATTATTTGTTTCAGAGGTACAGGTCTGTAGGGGGGAAATTGGAGGGGGAGATGAACCATGA
>NW_027825117.1:0-273 GCF_054177405.1 Leptonychotes weddellii | reverse complement strand
GGGCGACACACGGGTGGGAGCTGCCCGTGCAGAGAGGGGAGGCTGCTCAGCAGCACAGCTTCTGCTGCCAGCCCTTGGGGCGCTCACCCCCGTGCTCAAGCAATCATTGTCAATGACAAAGTGACTATTGAAGTTATAATTGTATTAAATTAATGCTAATAATTTGGATATTTTATTTTATTTTTGGCTGCTCGGGTAATGTTAGCCCATAACCAAGCATACATGGTTTTCTTTTTTCTTTTTTTTTTTCCTTTTTTGGGTACAGCTGTAAAA
>NW_027825116.1:0-273 GCF_054177405.1 Leptonychotes weddellii | reverse complement strand
TATTTAGCTAGTTCATCTAATTTTCTAATGGAAAGCCTGTGTTCTCCACTAATTAAGATATGAATTCTTAAGTTGGGAAGAAATGGTCCAGTAAATCAGTGGTATTCCTATACACAAACAACAAGACAGAAGAAGAGAAATTAAGGAGTTGATCCCATTTACAATTGCACCCACAACCATAAGATACCTAGGAATAAATATTACCAAAGAGGCAAAGAATCTGTACTCAGAAAACTATAAAATACTCATGAAAGAAATTGAGGAAGACACAAA
>NW_027825115.1:0-273 GCF_054177405.1 Leptonychotes weddellii | reverse complement strand
CGAGCTGTGATACACTTGGTGGGCTGTAGACGAAGGAGCTGCCAATTTGGGATCCTGCAAAAAACACTTCTGCTTCTACATGTTTTTTTTAAACCTAAATGACATTCTTAAGAGCTTTTTTTTTTTTTAAAGATTTTATTTATTTATTTGACAGAGAGAGAGAGAATGAGCACAAGCAGGGGGAGTGGCAGGCAGAGGCAGAGAGAGAAGCAGGCTCCCCACAGAGAAGGGGGAGCCCGATGTGGGGCTCGATCCCAGGACTCCGGGATCATG
>NW_027825114.1:0-273 GCF_054177405.1 Leptonychotes weddellii | reverse complement strand
CCCCAAAAAGCCCTTGTGCATTTCCACTTCTGCTCTGACATTGCCATCTGAACATGCCCTGGTCAGCCTGCGGGACAATGAGCCCTGAGTGGCCTCCACTGCCCTTTTAATAGTCAACCTACTGCCACATTGGTGAGGAAGCCCCACCGAGACCAAAAGAATCTCACAACTGCAAATAGCCACAATTTCCTAGACACACGAACTGGTGAGCTAAATCAAGTCCTCTCCTTTTTTTTTTTTTTATATTTTTTTTATTATTTTTTTTTATTCTTA
>NW_027825113.1:0-273 GCF_054177405.1 Leptonychotes weddellii | reverse complement strand
ATCAGATTTAGCTAACTGTTGATCAGCATCTGGCAGACAGACATCTGATTGATTGTCTGAAATGACTACACAGTTTGGGATGTTATATATGCAATTACTGCCAAGAATAGGTAGTAAGCTCAAAGAGCTATTAAGATGCAAAGAAGGGGGGGCACCTGGGTGGCTCAGATGGTTAAGCATCTGCCTTCGGCTCAGGTCAGGATTCCAGGGTCCTGGGATCGAGCCCCACATCGGGCTCCTGGCTCAGCAGGGAGCCTGCTTCTCCTTCTCCCT
>NW_027825112.1:0-273 GCF_054177405.1 Leptonychotes weddellii | reverse complement strand
ATACCATTAAATTCACTCTTTTAAAATAAAGAGTTCAGTTGCTTTTAGTATACATATACACAAGATTGTTCAATCATCACCATTATCTAATTCTGAAACATTCTTATTATCCCGAAAAGAAACCGCATACCCATTAGGAGTCACTCCTAATTACCTTCTTCCCCCTAGCCCCTGGCAACCACTAATCTTTCTTTTTATCAATTTGCCTATTCTGGACATTTCATATAAATGAAATCAAACAATGTATGGCCTTTTGTGTCTGGCTTCTTTAAC
>NW_027825111.1:0-273 GCF_054177405.1 Leptonychotes weddellii | reverse complement strand
GTCTGGAACTGGTAAAATAAAGTTATGGTCTATGATGCCATGGAAGTGAATGTAGCTTTGGAAAGATGTACACCCAGTATTACCTATCTGAATCCATTTGCATTCCTAAGGTTTCATTTGCATTGTGACTAAGCTGTCTAGAACTCAGGGGAGACATTTTTTCACATTTCCTTGCCTTGGGTGGCAATTTTTTTTTTTTTATTCTTATGTTAATCCCCATACATTACATCATTAGTTCTAGATGAAGTGTTCCATGATTCATTGTTCGTGCAC
>NW_027825110.1:0-273 GCF_054177405.1 Leptonychotes weddellii | reverse complement strand
CTGGGTGTTATACGAAAACAATGGATCGTGGATCACTACATCAAAAACTAATGATGTATTGTATGGTGACTAAAATAATATAATGAAACTAAAAACTACAAAAAAATAAAAATAAAAAAAAAATAAAGTGTATCCTTTCATCATTTTATAGTGGTTAATTTGAATAACAGTCATTTAATCTTTTCATCTATGAAACCACCTGAAAATGTTGTGTGGCCTCAAGAGTTTAAGATATGGGAAAACATTTGAACTGGTTTTAGGAACTTAGAAGGT
>NW_027825109.1:0-2499 GCF_054177405.1 Leptonychotes weddellii | reverse complement strand
AATTAAAGAAGAATTAATTGTGCTCTCTCTCTCTCTGTGAAAAATAAATAAAATCTTTAAAAAAAAGAAGAAGAATTTAAAAATTCATGGAAACAAATGAAAATGAAAACACAACTGTTCAAAATCTTTGGGATGCAGCAAAGGCAGTCCTAAGAGGAAAGTATATAGCAATACAAGCCTTTCTCAAGAAACAAGAAAGGTCTCAAATATACAACCTAACCCTACACCTAAAGGAGCTAGAGAAAGAACAGCAAATAAAGCCTAAACCCAACAGGAGAAGAGAAATAATAACGATCAGAGCAGAAATCAATGAAATAGAAACCAAAAGAACAGTAGAACAGATCAGTGAAACTAGGAGCTGGTTCTTTGAAAGAATTAACAAGATTGATAAACCCCTGACCAGACTTATCAAAAAGAAAAGAGAAACAACCCAAATAAATAAAATCAGAATGAAAGAGGAGAAATCACAACCAACACCAAAGAAATACAATTATAAGAACATTTTATGAGCAACTCTATGCCAGCAAATTAGATAATCTGGAAGAAATGGATGCATTCCTAGAGATGTATAAACTACAAAAACTGAACCAGGAAGAAATAGAAAATCTGAACAGACCCATAACCAGCAAGGAAAATGAAGCAGTAATCAACAGTCTCCCAATGAACAAGAGCCCAGGGCCAGATGGCTTCCCAGGGGAATTCTACCAAACATTTAAAGAAGAATTAATACTTACTCTTCTGAAACTGTTCTGAAAAATAGAAATGGAAAGAAAACTTCCAAATTCATTTTATGAGGCCAGCATTACCTTGATCTGAAAATCAGACAAAGACCCCATCAAAAAGGAGAATTAGAGACCAATATCCCTGATGAACATGCATGCAAAAATCCTTACCAAAATACTAGCCAATAGGATCCAATAGTACATTAAAAGGATTTTTCACCAAGACCAAGTGGGATTTATTCCTGGGCTGCAAGGTTGGTTCAACATCCACAAATCAATCAATGTGATACAATATATTAATAAAAGAAAGGACAAGAACCATATGATCCTCTCAATAGATGCAGAAAAAGCATTTGACAAAATACAGCATCCTTTCTTGATTAAAACTCTTCACAGTGTAGGGGTAGAGAGTACATACCTCAATATCATGAAAGCCATCTATGAAAAACACATATTCTCAATGGGGAAAAACTGAGAGCTTTTCCCCTAAGGTCAGGAACATGGCAGGGATGTCCACTATCACCACTGCTATTCAACATAGTACTAGAAGTCCAAGCCACAGCAATCAGACAACAAAAAGAAATAAAAGGCATCCGAATTGGCAAAGAAGAAGTCAAACTCTCACTCTTTGCAGATGATATGATACTTTATGTGGAAAACGCAAAAGACTCCACCCCAAAACTGCTAGAACTCATACAGGAGTTCAGTAAAGTGGCAGGATATAAAATCAATGCACAGAAATCAGCTGCATTTCTATATACCAACAACAAGACAGAAAAAAGAGAAATTAAGGAGTTGATCCCATTTACAATGGCTCCCAAAACTATAAGATACCTAGGAATAACTCTAACCAAAGAGGCAAAGAATCTGTACTCAGAAAAGTGTAGAATACTCATGAAAGAAATCAAGGAAGACAGAAAGAAATGGAAAAACGTTCCATGCTCATGGATTAGAAGAACAAATGTGAAAATGTCAGTGTTACTTAGAGCAGTCTACACATTTAATGCAATCCCTATCAAAATACCATCAACTTTTTTCAAGGAAATGGAACAAATAATCCTAAAATTTGTATGGAACCAGAAAAGACCCCGAATAGCCAGAGGAATGTTGAAAAAGAAAAGCAAAGCTGGTGGCTTCACAATTCTGGACTTCAAGCTCTATTACAAAACTGTAATCATCAAGACAATATGGTACTGGCACAAAAACAGACACACAGATCAGTGGAACAGAATAGAAGGCCCAGAAATGGACCCTCAACTCTATGGTCAACTAATCTTCGGCAAAACAGGAAAGAATGTCTAATGGAAAAAAGACAGTCTCTTCAACAAATGGTGTTGGGAAAATTGGACAGCCACAAGCAGAAGAATGAAACTGGACCATTTCCTTACACCACACACGAAAATAGACTCAAAATGGACAAAAGACCTAAATATGAGACAGGAATCCATCAAAATCCTAGAGGAGAACACAGGCAGCAACCTCTTCAACCTCAGCTGCAGCAACTTCTTCCTAGAAACATCGCCAAAGGCAAGGGAAGCAAGGGCAAAAATGAACTACTGGGACTTCATCAAGATAAAAAGCTTTTGCACAGCAAAGGAAACAGCCAACAAAACCAAAAGACATCCGACAGAATGGGGGAATATATTTGCAAATGACATATCAGATAAAGGGCTAGTATCCAAAATCTATAAATAACTTATCAAACTCAACACTCAAAGAGCAAATAATCCAATCAAGAAATGGGCAGAAGACATGAACAGACATTTTTCCAAAGAAG
>NW_027825108.1:0-273 GCF_054177405.1 Leptonychotes weddellii | reverse complement strand
TAAACTCTATCCTGACCCTAATAATACACACTATATATTCACTAACTTGAATTTAAATTTTAAAAAGTCAGCTGAGATTCAAGAAATGGACTCCTAATCCCACCTGCTCTATGAATTAATTTTCCTGTTTCCTAAAGGCAGCCACACTTGCCCTCTTGTCTGCAATGACAAGCACAAGACTATACAAGAGCCCCCTAAAAGTCCACTTCTTATAAAAGTTACCAGATGACCCACGCTCCAGGCTAGACTTCAGTCAGCACGCTCCCGGATGTG
>NW_027825107.1:0-273 GCF_054177405.1 Leptonychotes weddellii | reverse complement strand
CTTTGGTAAAGACCACAAGCCACTGCTCTTATTCATCTCCTCAACGACCACTGAGGTAGATACTAGTAGAATTCCCATTGTACAGATGAAGAAACTGAGTCTCAGAAGTTAAGTAGTCTGCCCAAAGTCACACAGCTAGTGAGTGATGAGCCATGACTGGGATCCACATATGTCTGACTCCAAAGTTTGCTCTTTTTTTAAAAATTTTTTATTGTTATGTTAATGCCCATACATTACATCATTAGTTTTAGATGTAGTGTTCCATGATTCATT
>NW_027825106.1:0-273 GCF_054177405.1 Leptonychotes weddellii | reverse complement strand
TTGACTTCTTCGTATCAGAGGCCCTGCCGTCCAAGTCGTCGTGAGAGATCTGGGGTGGCGCTGTTCCCAGGATCAAAGGAATGAACGGACGTCAGGTGAGAACATCCTTAGCCAGACGTTGACATCAGAGCAGAGGGCGAATAGTAAATTGGCAAGTGAGCGTTTTCTTTTATACAAGGATATTCGAAAAGCAAGCAGCAGCATATAAATACGATGTAATATCAAACCTTCCGTAGGACGGAGAGATCACGCATCGACCACGACTACTACAGG
>NW_027825105.1:0-273 GCF_054177405.1 Leptonychotes weddellii | reverse complement strand
GCCTGGGTGGCTCAGTTGGTTAAGCGACTGCCTTCGGCTCAGGTCATGATCCTGGAGTCCCTGGATCGAGTCCTGCATCGGGCTCCCTGCTCAGCAGGGAGCCTGCTTCTCCCTCTGACCCTCCCCCCTCTCATGTGCTCTCTCTCTCTCATTCTCTCTGTCTCAAATAAATAAATAAAATCTTTAAAAAAAAAAAAAAAGAAACATTGTGCATCAATAAGGTGGCTGCTTAGGATTCATGACGTCATCTGACCTCGTAAAGGAACCAAGACC
>NW_027825104.1:0-273 GCF_054177405.1 Leptonychotes weddellii | reverse complement strand
GTGCCATATGAAGACCAATCAGAGCCCTGCGGGGTAGGGTAGAAGCTGAGAGACCACCTGGCATATGATTGGGAGAAGTCCTGGCCAAGGGATGGGGCACATGGACCTCACCTGGGACACGAGGAGGAAGGATCAGGGGAGCTCTGCAAACATAGGGAGGCAAGGTGTGAAGGAAGCGGGTTCTTAAGTCTGAGTGTTTAGGAATGTGCTGGGGCATGAACAGAAATAGAGAACCCAAGCCAATGGCAGGATGCAGGGCTGTACATTTGGACA
>NW_027825103.1:0-273 GCF_054177405.1 Leptonychotes weddellii | reverse complement strand
TGTTTGCTCTGCCTTCAAAGTAGATCTGGAATTCAACTCCATCCACCACGCTCATTGCCACCACTCAGGTCCAAACTGCCCCCATCTCTCACAGGGGTGGTTGAGACCAGCTCTGAACGGGTCACTGCTTCTGTCCTTGCTCTTGGATGTCCACCTAGGGTTGTTTTTCTTTTTTCTTCTTTTTAATTTTGAATTTTTTTATTATTATGTTAATCACCATACATCACATCATTAGTTTTTGATGTGGTGATCCATGATTCATTGTTTGCGTAT
>NW_027825102.1:0-273 GCF_054177405.1 Leptonychotes weddellii | reverse complement strand
TTCTAGTAGATGCGTAGTGGTATCTCATTGTTGTTTTCATTTGCATTTGCCTAGTGACAAATGATGTGGACCATTTTTTATATGCTCATTTGCCAATTGTATATCTTCTTTGATAAAGTGTTTGTTAATGTCTTTGGTCTATTTTTTAATAGGGTTGTTTGTTTTCTTATTACTAAGTTTTTAGTTTTTGTATATATTATCCAATATATATTGGATAATATATATTGCATTGGATAATATGCACTTATATTGGATAATATATATATTATCCTT
>NW_027825101.1:0-273 GCF_054177405.1 Leptonychotes weddellii | reverse complement strand
GCACGCAGGGTGGATCTCCACGAGCCCCGGGAGCCAGCCGGTTCCACTAGAAACCCATCCAAAGTGGTTCCTCGCGGCCTCTGGGTAACAGCCGTCGGCTGCCTCCACGTCCCCGGGTAGGTAACCTCTACAACTGGTGTTCGGCTAGAGGAGCACCTCCAACCGACTCCCCGCCGGGTGACAAGGGCATTCAAATCCCCAAAACAGTGACCTTTAATCGACCCTCCTGGGAACGTTTCAGAGGATTCTGGTACCGATATGATATGATTGTTT
>NW_027825100.1:0-273 GCF_054177405.1 Leptonychotes weddellii | reverse complement strand
TCTCCCACTCCCCCTGCTTGTGTTCCCTCTCTCGCTGTGTCTCTCTCTGTCAAATAAATAAATAAAATCTTTAAAAAAAAAAAGATAATAATTTTTCTCTATAGTCTCATTATATAGCCAGTAATATTGGGCAGAGTTTCACTTTCCCAGGTTTATGGGCAGGAGACTGATGTAGTTAAATTGCTTTGCCATCTAACATATAGCGTTCTGTGGATCCTGTCCTAGTTTTCCT
Organism: Leptonychotes weddellii; assembly: GCF_054177405.1. Classification (NCBI taxonomy): domain Eukaryota; kingdom Metazoa; phylum Chordata; class Mammalia; order Carnivora; family Phocidae; genus Leptonychotes; species Leptonychotes weddellii. The sequence goes on along the minus strand of NW_027825100.1, from coordinate 41 downwards.
TTTTGGAATATTTGACCTGAGAAAGGATATAGAAAATTGAA
>NW_027825099.1:0-273 GCF_054177405.1 Leptonychotes weddellii | reverse complement strand
ATCATGGAACACTTCATCTAAAACTAATGATGTAATGTATGGGGATTAACATAAGAATAAAAAAAAAAAAAAGAAAAAAAAATTTATTTACCAAATATAAAGGTGAAATGATTAGACAACCTAGAGTGCTGACAAGTTCATTCTGTATCAAAACTGAACTAATTCTTTCTAGTATGATTCATCCAATCTTAATTCCCAGCACCAAGCCTATAAGACTTTAACCAATTCAGTCCAACCTAAAGGAATTCATAACCTATAAAGGAGATGGATATA
>NW_027825098.1:0-2499 GCF_054177405.1 Leptonychotes weddellii | reverse complement strand
TGGACTCTGAAAAACAAACTGAGGGTTCTAGAGGGGAGGGGGGTGGGAGGATGGGTTGGCCTGGTGGTGGGTATTGAGGAGGGCACGTTCTGCATGGAGCACTGGGTGTTGTGCACGAACAATGAATCATGGAACACTTCATCTAGAACTAATGATGTAATGTATGGGGATTAACATAAGAATAAAAAAAAAAATTAAAGAAAAAAAAAAAAAAGAGCAATGAGTCATTTAGCTATATTTGTCCAAAAATTGGGAAGGAATATGTAAGTGCAAGTACAGAAAAGCATCTAAGTAATTATCACCAGTCGTATTGCGGGGACAGAGAAGGAATAAATCTAAGTGTTTTATAGGCTATAAACAAGGTGCAGTAAGAAGAAAGACATGTTTCAGAAAATTACTAGTCTTCTATAAACATAGTTGAGGAAGAACTTTCATGTATGTGTGTTTTTCCTTCTTATCTCTGCATGGTAATATTTTCATTTAAATAGAAAGTTAAACTTTCACTCAAATTTTCTTTAAATCCAATTGATTCTCAATCTTTATAAAATTGCTTCAATGATATAAGCATAAGATAGTACAGTACAATAAATCATTACACAAAAAGTCATCAAACATAAACCTAAATGTAAAACAGTGAGGTAATAAGAAGTTATTGAGATTACCTTATAACAGCTTTTCTTTTCTAAAAGCATTTCTTATTTATAATAAAATGGTATATTATTACCCACATACAATAAGCTATCTGATTTGTGCACACATAAAGGATAGAGTAGAAACATTTTGATTTCTTACTTAGGTATCTCATTTATACTATTACATTTTAGTGTAAAGGGCCATCAAAAATATGCTGCTGGTGGTAATATACTATTACATACTGAGTAGTAAAATTATCCATTTACAGAAGTAGAAAGGATCCAATGTATTTTTGCAAGAGTTGAGAATTATATATCACCTATGTCCTTAGGAATTAAGACTAAGTTGGAAAGAAGATAGTTCATGAAAGGGTTTAAGGAGGGTGAACAAGATGATGAAGGATATAGAACTAAGATTTTAGAGCCAAAACTGCTCTAAAAATTACCATGCACACATGCTGGGTCTATCAAGTTCGTGTTCTCAAATAATTGTACCTGTTTCTGCCAGGTGGTTCTGAGCCATCAGAGACTGAATGTGAAGTTGTCTGTATGCAAAAGCAAGTTTTCTGAAAATGAGCCTGTAAAGGTTGATAAATCCTCTTGGACAGATTGGAAGTTAACCATACTTCAAAATTCAGCCCCTTGGTACATTCTCTGATTCATGAACAAGTTTATCCAAAGAAACAGAAACAGTAGGATTCATATAGACATATGTATCTACATCCTCTATCTATCTATCTATCTATCTATCTATCTATCTATCTACCTATCATCTACCTATCATCTATCTATCCATCTAATCACATAGTAGGATACATATTTACAGAGATACAGAGAGAGAGAGAGAATTTGAAGGAAATGGCTTATGTAATTTTGGAGGCTGACAAGTCCAAAGTCTGTAGGGCAGACTTGCAGGCTGAGGAAAAGAGCTAATATTGCAGTGTTGATGCAGAATTACTTCTTCTGGAAAATTACTTTTTTTTGTCATTGTTGAGGCCTTTCAGTTTGGATCTGGCCCACTCACAGTATTAAAAGTAATCCTTTACTTACAATTAATGATTGTAGATGTTACTCACATCTACAAAATATCTTCACAGCAACACCTATGTTAGTGTTTGGTGAAATAACTGGGAACTATAGCTTAGCCAAGTTGACACATAAAATTTAACTATCATAAATTTCAATGTCATCTTCTTAACTCTGGCAGTAGTGATCATTCACAAAAGAGAATGTTGAAAAACTGGTGAGGGCTGGTTTAGGGTCACTTTGAAAAGGTAGTCAAGATAATAGCTCCAACAGAAGTGAGGCTATTATATTTCCATTCTGATTTTTTTTTATTTTGTTTTATTACGTTATGTTAGTCACCATACAATACATCATTAGTTTTTGATGTGGTGATCCACGATTCATTGTTTTCATATAACAACCAGTGCTCCATGCAGTATATGCCCTCCTTAATACCCATCACTGGGCTAACCCATCCTCCCACCCCCCTCCCCTCTAAAACCCTCAGTTTATTTCTCAGAGTCCATAGTCTCTCATGGTTCAACTCTCCCTCTGGTTTCCCCCCCTTCATTTTTCCCTTCCTTCTCCTAATGTCCTCCATGCTATTCCATATGTTCCACAAATAAGTGAAAAAAAATGATAATTGACTTTCTCTGCTTGACTTATTTCACTTAGCATAATCTCCTCCAGTCCCATCCATGTTGATGTAAAAGTTGGATATTCATCCTTTCTAATGGCTGAGTAATATTCCATTGTATACATGGACCACATCTTCTTTATCCATTCATCTGTTGAAGGGCATCTTGGCTCTTTCCACAATTTGGCTATTGCGGACATTGCTGCTATGAACATTGGGGTGCAT
>NW_027825097.1:0-273 GCF_054177405.1 Leptonychotes weddellii | reverse complement strand
ACATGCAGTAATTCATCAGGCATGTGTAGCTCCCTCTAGGTTTGCATTTGGACCCTGTCACCTATGTGTCCCCAAACACTTGATTGGCAAAGTCGAAACTACGCTGTCACGATCAAGATCATGGTGCTAGATGATGTCTTGTATAAATGGAATTTCAATATCCTGACCTGACCGGAAATTATTCTGTTCTTAAGAGGGAGAAGATTGAAAGCAAAATTAAGATAGTGTACTGGGTGTCAGTGTTTTATGTACTAGGAACCTTTTGGTGGGTAA
>NW_027825096.1:0-273 GCF_054177405.1 Leptonychotes weddellii | reverse complement strand
GTTAAAAGAAAAAAAAAAAAGATAGTAGGAAGGGAAAAATGAAGGGGGGGAAATCAGAGGGGAGGACAAACCATGAGAGACTATGGACTCTGAGAAACAAACTGAGGGTTTTAGAGGGGAGGGGGTGGGGGGATGGGTTAGCCCAGTGATGGGTATTAAGGAGGGCACGTATTGCATGGAGTACTGGGTGTTATATGCAAACAATGAACCATGGAACACTACATCAAAAACTAATGATGTAATGTATGGTGACTAACATAATAAAATAAAATT
>NW_027825095.1:0-273 GCF_054177405.1 Leptonychotes weddellii | reverse complement strand
GAAAGGAAAGGAAAGGAAAGGAAAGGAAAGGAAAGGAAAGGAAAGGAAAGGAAAGGAAAGGAAAGGAAAAGGCTAAAAAAAAAAAAAGTGGGGGAGGTGGGATTTTTGGCTCTGCCTTTTGTCGAAAAAATGGCCTGAATTCTTGTTTCTCTGTTCCTGAATCCTTGACGTTAAGGTGTTGATGAGTAGTGAAAAGGATAAAAGGAACATATCAGGAAGAAGAAACTTAAAAGGCAAGGCTGATGAGTTGATGATATGAAACCCACAAGCTAA
>NW_027825094.1:0-273 GCF_054177405.1 Leptonychotes weddellii | reverse complement strand
GTGGGAAGGGAACGCTCTGCCTTGTAGGGGAGGTTCCCCGCCCAGCATCTTCTGTGACAGTGGGGATTCCTGACGATGGGGTTCAGTGCTAGAAAGCCACTTGGCTGCAGGCATGAGCCATGGCCCCCAAGATCCATTTTATCAGATAAAGGTGTTATCTGGCCTATTGCTTCTTCCTTTTTCTCCTTCCTAATTCTGCAGACTCCTACTGAGCAGTCTTTGGGGCCTGCCAGGACCTGGGTGGGGCTCTGGGGACAAGAGGGTGGCTGAGGG
>NW_027825093.1:0-273 GCF_054177405.1 Leptonychotes weddellii | reverse complement strand
AATGAAGTAATTTAAAAATCACATATAATGTTTTTTAAATGAGTTATAACAAAAATTGAAGAGAGAACTTTTATTTTTTTTTATTTTTTGTATTTTTTGAAGAGAGAATTTTTAAAGTTTTATGCATATGTTTCTGTCCTTAATTAAGCTTTGTGTTACTGTATTTATATTTATGTCACATAACATCAATTTAATTTTTTTTTTTTTTTTAAAGATTTTATTTATTTATTTGAGAGAGAGAGAATGAGAGAGAGCACATGAGAGGGGGGAGGG
>NW_027825092.1:0-273 GCF_054177405.1 Leptonychotes weddellii | reverse complement strand
GGATTATTAATTTTGTTAAAGAAAAAAAAAGAAGGCATGACTCTGGAACATATGCTTCCTTTTATCTCTTAGTCCATTTGTACTGCTATAACAAAATACCACAGACCGGGTAGCTTATAAACAACAGAAATTTCTCTCTCACAGTTCTGGAGGCTGGAAAATCCAAGATTGAGGCAGCTGCAGATTTGGCAAATGATAAGGGCCTGCTTCCTGATTCATAGACAGTGTCTTTTTGCTGTGTCCTCACATGACAGAAGGGGAGACAGAAGTCTC
>NW_027825091.1:0-273 GCF_054177405.1 Leptonychotes weddellii | reverse complement strand
TAAAGAAATATATCTTTTAAAAGAATCTTATTTTTGTTTTAATTTTTTAATTTTTATTTTTTGTGATTTCATAATTTTTTCTTTCTGATTTCAATCTGCCTGTTACAGTTGAACTCTCAAAAATCCACATGGTTGATACATGAAACACAGAGTTCATTAATGGGATTACAGAAAAAATATCTCAGTTGTCACTAAAAAGTCAAATGAAGTTTTCTAGATCACAAATTGTTTCCATATTTTTTTTATATCTTATTTATTTATTTGAGAGAGAGA
>NW_027825090.1:0-273 GCF_054177405.1 Leptonychotes weddellii | reverse complement strand
GAGATTAAGCCCTGAATTGGCTCTGCTCTCAGTGGGGTGTCTGCTTAAGATTCTTTCTCTCCCCTTTGCCTCTCCCCCCTCTCTAAAATAATAAATAAATCTTATAAAAAAGTTACTGGGGCACCTGGGTACCTCAGTGGGCTAAGCATCTGACTCTTGATTTTGGTTCAGATCATGATCTCAGAATCGTGAGATCGAGTCCCACCTCGGGCTCTGCACTCAGCATGGAGTCTGCTTGAGACCCTCTCTCTCTCCCCTTCTGCCCCTCCCCCC
>NW_027825089.1:0-273 GCF_054177405.1 Leptonychotes weddellii | reverse complement strand
CTTTTCACGTGCCGTTCTCACCCTCTGCTCCTCGGGTGAGCTTCTGCTCTTCGTTCAAGAACCAACGTAACAAGAGCCAAGATGTCCATCGACAGATGAATGGATAAAGAAGATGTGGTATATATATACAATGGAATATTATGCAGCCATCAAAAGGAATGAGATCTTGCCATTTGCAACGACGTGGATGGAACTGGAGGGTATTATGTTGAGCAAAATAAGTCAAACAGAGAAAGACATGTATCATATGACCTCACTGATATGAGGAATTCT
>NW_027825088.1:0-273 GCF_054177405.1 Leptonychotes weddellii | reverse complement strand
AAAAAAGGAAGTAATTAAAAATATAAAAATTAGAAAGAAGAGGTAAAACTAACTCCATTTGCAGCTAATATGATTGCATCCATGAAAAACCCAGGAGAATCAATTGAAAAACTATCATATACAACAGAAACACTCAGTTAGTTGGCAGCATACACAATTATTATAGAGAAATCAATAGCTTTTTTATATACAAACAAAAGTAATTTGGAACATGTAATAGAAAAAAATACCTCATTTAAAACAGCACAAAAGGATTAACATACCTAGAAATAA
>NW_027825087.1:0-2500 GCF_054177405.1 Leptonychotes weddellii | reverse complement strand
CCCCGCCTCTGCACTTAATTTTTTGGTTATTTCTGTGAATCCCCTGAAGTTTGGTTTGGAGCCATTAAAGATCTTTACTATTTCCACTGATGTTCAGTTTTATGTTAATCTTATAGGTGAAAACATATGATTATTTCTTTGTGATTTTCTTTTCACTATTGCTTTTTGCCCTCTGGAATCGTATCTAATGGTCTGTACAATAAACAAAGGAGAGATACGTTATTTAAAAAAATTCCAAAGGCATAATATTAGCTGAACTCCCCTTCCTGCTCCCAAGAAACACATAATCCTACATTTGTTCTCAACAATATATGTGTCCCCTTATGAAACATTAGCATACAATGTACTTGCAACCCTATTTTTAAAAAAGATTTTATTTACTTGAGAGAGAGAGAGACAGAGACAGAGATAGCAACAGGGAGGAGAGGGAGAAGCAGGCTCCCCGTTGAGCAGGGAACACAATACGGGGCTTGATCCCAGGACCCTGGGATCATGACCATGTTGAAGGCAGATGCTTAACCAACTGAGCTACCCGGGTGCCCCTGTGCAACGCTATTTTGTTTTTTTCTAAATAAAAGGAAAAATCTCTACACGTTTTAACTTGGGTTACTTTAAAAAAGTTAACAAAATTTAAGAAAATAATAAATTAAGTAGAAGTTTCCACTGCTAAATAGCAAAAGTTAGGAATATATGATAAAACAGTTGATATGTTAGAAAAAGCCATTTTTATATTGTTGATTATTTGCACAAGTTTAGAATGAAATCATAAGGAAAAGAAAAAAAAGAATTAATACACAGCAAAATCAAACTATTGGAAATGTACTCAGTAAATTTTCTCTCTTGGATTTTTATATTAAGAAAATAAAATATGGATCATAAATTTATTCTCTCTCTCTGTATGCATTATGCTTGATATAAAACAAGTCTGGAAAATAAATGAGGAATATTTAAAGGGAAACTTTAAATATATCAGGTAACATCATTTATGAGGTTAGCATTTCTCTGTTATCAATTTTCTCAGAGCATTTATTAAAGAATAACTTTTGTTTTAATTTGCTCAAGACAAAGCAGTTTAGAGACATTTACAGTGACGAGGGAGCTTCAATTAACCTTCGTTGTGGAGATAGCTTATGTGCATGAATTACAATATAACAGGGTAATTACCTAATACCTTTTGTGAAGGAATTCTAATAAAGAAAGAAATTGATTCAGACATAATGAAATTCAAGCTCTTCATTTCATTTCTTACCAAATTTTTATTATTAAATGGTTGTAAACTCTTATTTTGAGACCAGTGGAAAAAATCTCTAACAGATAATGTTGAAGAAGCTTCATAACTGTAATTTATCTTAAAGTCAATCGATAGCTAAGTTACTATAAAATGATGCACCCTTAGAAGTCATTATGTGCAATAGGGTACCCAACTCTATTTTCTAGACTAATTAGACATAAGGGGTCTAATGTTTATTCATAGAAGTCTAAGTTCAAATATTATTTAATCAATAGGAAGATATTTTTCTGGACTTTTCCATTTCATTAATATGAATTTTAATCTGCTGCTTAAAATGATAATCCATGAGCTACTTTTAGTTTAATGGGAAATATGTATTTCTTTCTGAGAGTAACTGATGAGAAAACAGAGTGCTTTTAAAATTACTTCAAAGTTTGAAAACCTCAGAGGTGTTTTGAACTTATGAAAAACAGAACTTATCTACCAGAGTTAAAATTACCCTCGTGTTTTCTTTCTTTTTCTTCTTCAGCTCAGCGGAGAGCCAATTAACGTTGCTAGTTTACAACATGGGTTCTTGTGTTCTGGCGCAGTCCATGTGAAAAGAACGTCACTGTCTAAGTTAGGGCAGTGGAAGAAAAGAGGTTTGCACATCTTTGCTCTCTCTGCTGGAATGTGTTTGTACCTCCACCCCGACAAGCGTCAAAAAAGGTGTAAAGAGAAAGGATATTGTTTAGACCATATACTTCAGAGCAAGCAGGGGAAGCTGAAAATAGCATCTGGAAAAAATTGTGACAGATTTTCCTTTTTTTTTTTTTTTTAATTTTTATTGTTATGTTAATCACCATACATTACATCATTAGTTTTTGATGTAGTGATCCATGATTCAGTGTTTGTGCATAACACCCAGTGCTCCATGCAGAATGTGCCCTCTTTAATACCCATCACCAGGCTAACACATTCTCCCACCTCCCTCCCCTCTAGAACCCTCAGTTTGTTTTTCAGAGTCCATCGTCTCTCATGGTTCATCTCCCCCTCTGATTTCCCCCCTTCATTCTTCCCCTCCTGCTATCTTGTTTTTTTTTTCTTAACATATATTGCATTATTTGTTTCAGAGTACAGATCTATGATTCAACAGTCTTGCACAATTCAGAGCTCATCATAGCACATACCCTCCCCAATGTCTATCACCCAGCCACCCCATCCCTCCCACCCCCCACCACTCCAGCAACCTTCAGTTTGTTTCCTGAGATTAAGAATTCCTCATATCAT
>NW_027825086.1:0-273 GCF_054177405.1 Leptonychotes weddellii | reverse complement strand
CATACCTTGGAGATATTGTGGGTTTGGCTTTAGCTCACCACAGTAAAGCAAGTATCACCATAAAGTAAACCAAACAAATTTTTCGTTTCCCGGTGCATATAAAAGCTATGTTTACACTATATGGTGGTCTATTAAGGGTGCAATAGCATGGTGTCTAAAAAAAATGTACACAGGGGTGCCGGGTGGCTCAGGTGTTAAGAATCTGCCTTCGGCTCAGGTCGTGATCCCGGGGTCCTGGGATCGAGTCCCGCATCGGGCTCCCTGCTCAGCAGG
>NW_027825085.1:0-273 GCF_054177405.1 Leptonychotes weddellii | reverse complement strand
TGTGCTCCCGTGTCCCACACCTCCAGGTGCACAAGCTTCTGATTGTGGTGGAGCTGCTGCTCGGGGAGATCCCAGACCGGCTACAGTTCCGTCAGCCATCCCTCAAGCGCTCGCTCATGCCCTACTTCCTCCTGACTCAAGGTAAGGCCAGCCCCGCTCCCAGAGCTGGCCGGACCCCGGTCGCCGTGGCCTCCTCAGTAGGTTTGCCTGTTGGCGTCATCCGACACGCTCCTCTCCCCCTGCAGCTGTCAGGACCGGAAACCTAGCCAAGTT
>NW_027825084.1:0-273 GCF_054177405.1 Leptonychotes weddellii | reverse complement strand
GAACTCTGATAAACCAATGAACCTTTAATATTACCTTCCTCTAGGAAAAGAAGATGAAACCTATAGGAAATGGTGACACGAGTAAGCACACAGCCCTACAGCCCTCTGTGAAAATATAAAGTACCGGTTATGTGGGGGTGCCTGGGTGGCTCAGTCGTTAAGTGTCTGTCTTCGGCTTGGGTCATGATCCTAGGGTCCTAGGATCGAGCCCCGCGTCGGGCTCCCTGCTCAGCGGGAAGCCTGCTTCTCCCTCTCCCTCTCCCTCTGCTTGTG
>NW_027825083.1:0-273 GCF_054177405.1 Leptonychotes weddellii | reverse complement strand
ACGCAAGCATGAGGGGGAGAGGGAGAAGTAGGCTCCCCGTGAGCAGGAAGCCCCATGTGGGGCTCGATCCCAGCACTCTGGGATCATGACCTGAGCAGAAGGCAGACGCTTGATGACTGAGCCACCCAGGCACCCCGGAACATTCTTTTATACGTCTTTTGATCTCTCTCTTTCCATATATATGTGTGTGTGTGTGTGTGTATATACGTATATATGTATATACACATACAGACATACTTCTATTGCGTGAAATGAGGGGGTCATATTGACAAA
>NW_027825082.1:0-273 GCF_054177405.1 Leptonychotes weddellii | reverse complement strand
TGTGCACGAACAATGAATCATGGAACACTTCATCTAGAACTAATGATGTAATGTATGGGGATTAACATAAGAATAAAAAAAAAAAATTCCAGCATGGCTTTTTGGAAATATAGACAAGCTTGTTCTGAAACTTATATGGATAGCTAAGCCGCAGAAGAGCTAAAGCAATTTTGAAAAATAAGAATGTTTGAAGAATCACTTTCCTCAAATTAAGGCCTACTATATAGATACAGCAATAAATACACTATGGTATTTGTGAGGGATAAACAGTAG
>NW_027825081.1:0-273 GCF_054177405.1 Leptonychotes weddellii | reverse complement strand
CTCTATCCTTCTGTCTAACATCCTTTCAGTGTTTTAGGAGCCAGTTGGGATCTATCTCTGCCAGGGAGTTTCCCTTAACCTCACAGTCTTTCTATAGCACTCAGCATGCTGTAGTGGAGTTGTCTTCTTCCTTACCTCTTTGCCCCCCTAGACGGTGAGTTCCCTGAGGGTCTGAGCAAGACCCTCTGTATTTTAATCTAATCTCTGTATTTTGACATGCAGTTCAATGACTACTATCATGTTCAATAAATGTTCATTGAAAAAAGAGCTGCA
>NW_027825080.1:0-273 GCF_054177405.1 Leptonychotes weddellii | reverse complement strand
TTATTGTCCTACGCTCACCCTTCCTCGTCCTGTGATGATGTGAGATGAGAATATGCCTACTCCATGAGATGACGTGAGGGGAAGGATGTAGGCACTGTGACGTAGTGTGAGGCTCCTATTGACCTTCTGAGGACAGTCAGGAGGTTCACCTGCTTCTAGACGGCAGGAAACTGAAACCCTAGAAAACAAAACCATGGGTGGGGGGGACTACTGTATTTCTTCTTACATTTAAGATGTTTTGTATCAAATACATGAGAGGGATTCACTCATTTT
>NW_027825079.1:0-273 GCF_054177405.1 Leptonychotes weddellii | reverse complement strand
AAAAAAGTCCTATGGTAAGACCAAAGCAATACCGTGAACAAGTCAGGAAATAGGAAGATCTCCATTGGGATGTAATGTCATGTCTTTAAGTGCCAGTTGCTAAGATGTGTGTTAGGTTGAGCAGCAACTCCTCCCATAGTACTGCTGCATTTCCTCAGGGGAATCCTTGAGGCTACCAATAGCTATGGTGCCCTACTACAAGGAGCACCTTCTCCTAGACCCAGCAGATCTCAGTTGTCCCTGCTCTCCTCTTCCCTGCTCCAAACTCCTTCA
>NW_027825078.1:0-273 GCF_054177405.1 Leptonychotes weddellii | reverse complement strand
TCATGGATTGAAGAGCTGTTTAAAATGTGGGGAAGGGGCGCCTGGGTGGCTCAGTCGGTTAAGCGACTGCCTTCGGCTCAGGTCATGATCCTGGAGTCCCGAGATCGAGTCCCGCATCGGGCTCCCAGCTCGGCAGGGAGTCTGCTTCTCCCTCTGACCCTCCTCCCTCTCATGTTCTCTGTCTCTCATTCTCTCTCTCTCAAATAAATAAATAAAATCTTTAAAAAAAAAAAATAAAAATAAATAAATAAATAAAATGTGGGGAAAAAAATA
>NW_027825077.1:0-273 GCF_054177405.1 Leptonychotes weddellii | reverse complement strand
ACTTTGGAAAGCTGTTTGGTAATTCTACTAACACTGAAAACATGGAACCGCATCACCCAAAAATTCCATTGTTAGGTACAGACCCAGCAGATATGTGTACAGATGTCCACCAAAAGACGTGTACTAGAATGTTCACTGCAACACTGTTCCAAACAGGCTCAAACTGGAAACTACTCAAACACCCACCAATGGTTGAATGGTTTTCATTCCACTGTGGTGTATTCGCACAATGGAACACAACTTAGCAATGAGAATGAACAAACTTCAGTTATA
>NW_027825076.1:0-2500 GCF_054177405.1 Leptonychotes weddellii | reverse complement strand
TAGCCTTGTCCATTGTCTCTCTGCACACAGGGAGGCGTATCTGTGGAATCGAGCCCCAGAAATGGCAGGGCTAGGTCAAAGGATGAATGCAGCTGGATTTAGAAGGGGAGGTTTCCCTCCCCTTCTAGGAAGTTGCATATTTTGTGTTGTTGCGAGAGCACCGTATGTGATGAGTGCATGTTTCCCTAAAGCCTTGCCATCAGAGCGTATTGTCCAACTTTGGGGGTTCTGACAGTCCTATAGATGAGATGTGATATTCTCGGTGGAGTTTTGGTTTGTATCTCTGATGAGGACTGAAACTGAGCATCTTTTCATAGGCTTAAGGGCTTTTGCGTTTCTTTTTCTCACAACTATTAATGACTTTGTCCATCTTTTCTTTTGAGTTGTTGCCCTTTTTCTTCCTGATTGATCCTGAGTTTTAGACTCTCCTGGATATCCTGGAGCACAGGAAAGGGACTATGAGCAGAGGAATACTGAGAAAGGAGCCTGCATGGCCAAAGATCAGATATAAAAGCTAAGACTCTCACGGCCACTGTCCGAAGAGAAATACACGCTTTCTCAAGGCCAGCTGAGAGGCAGCCCAGGAGAGTGGTCTGAGCCTCAGCTCTTCCCCCTACAGCCCCTTTCCTGTCAGAGGAGGAAGCTGGGGTTAGAGAAACGAGCAACAAATGCAGGGTCAGCACCTAGGTGGCCGAGCCTCCCTCAGCTCCTGGGTCCTTAGAACTGGACTCAGTATCCACTGCTCCTTCTCTGCCTTGACACAGCCCCAAGATGGTGGCTTACAGTCTGGAACCCTGCACAGAGCCAGCTGGAAGGAAAGCTGAGCTTACCTGCTCCCTCCCTTCAATCAGGGGTGAAGGCACAACCCAGACAATCAGGAGCCTTCCTCCTCCCCATCTTAGGAGCCCCCAGAGAGCAGGAAGGAAGGCAGCCTGGAGGCCCCCTGGAGGAGGCAGCCTGTGGGGGGAGAGGTGGGGCGGTCACCCGGCAGCTGTCCCGTCTCCCCAGCAGAGAGCTGGAAGAAGCTGGGAGCCTCTGTGCCTGTTTCCCCATCGCTCCCACTTCCTGCTGATCTCCATTCCTTGTGGGGGTGGGGGGAGGAACCCCGTGCACCTGGGGGGGGCACCCAGGCTCCCAGAGGGCACCTCGTCCAGCAGAGTACAGTCTTCCCTGCTTCCCTGACCCGAGAAGCCAGCCCCTGGTTCCCGACGGCTTCAGATTTGTCCCCGGCATCTTCCCCCTGCAGCAAAGTTACAACTGAGCACAAAGAAAAGATGCCACATCATCTCCCAGGGGAAATTCACTGCAGCCTTTCAGTCGGGAGCTTTTCTGGAGCCAGACTGAACTCTCCACCACACCGGAGTCTTTCCTCTTGCGCTCCTGCTCTGAGGTAGAGAGCGCAGGCACAGCCCTCCAAGCCTGGCGCCTGCCTCAAGGCAGCTCAGAAGCTGGCGGGCACAGGCCGGCACACCCTCCTGCTTGCCCGGGCCCCCAAGGGAGAAGACCCTGGTTCCCTGTGTCCTTGGAGGCCTCGCCCTCCCCCAGCTTCAGAGACCCCCTTCTTTCCACACACTGGCTGCCTTTAACTGCTCTTGCATGTGCCATCTGCTGGAAAGTTAATCAGCTAATTCATCTCTTAGGGAACCTTCTCTCTAGTACACTCAGCCTTGCCGGGGGCTTGTTCCTCTGGAGCGGCTGCCCCTCCTCGAGAATTCGCCATAAGCATTCAGGAAGCTCTATCTCCCCGGCGCTGCCCTTGGGCCCTGGTCTAAGTCAGCCCCCACTGTGCAGCCAGTCTCAGTCTTTTTCTCCTCGGGACTTTCTCCTTCTCAACCCTGAGGGCAGCGTGGAACAAACAGAAGGGGCAATTCCAGGGAGCAATCTAAGGGCAGTGCTATAGGCCGGAGTTGCATGGATCCCGGCATGGAACAGGTGGGGTTCAGGGCCACAGAGAGCTCACCAGCCTAGGTAGTACAATTAAAGAGCCTGCTAAGAGCCAACACAAAAAACAAGGAAGGCCTGGCTCTGGCCCTCGCAGGAACTCACAACAGAACGAGGGAACTGGGATAAGGTAGAATCAGAGTGTTCTTAGCACACAGGAAATGAAGGGAGTAGTCCCCTGCTTGCAGGAAGGCTCCCTGGAGGAGGAGGTGGCTGGGGGCGAGGGGTGCCCTCAGGGTTGCTCTGACCTTGGCACTGGCTGGGGGTGTAGCAGGAGTGGCCAAACCAAAACTCCACCGAGAATATCACATCTCATCTATAGGACTGTCAGAACCCCCAAAGTTGGACAATACGCTCTGATGGCAAGGCTTTAGGGAAACATGCACTCATCACATACGGTGCTCTCGCAACAACACAAAATATGCAACTTCCTAGAAGGGGAGGGAAACCTCCCCTTCTAAATCCAGCTGCATTCATCCTTTGACCTAGCCCTGCCATTTCTGGGGCTCGATTCCACAGATACGCCTCCCTGTGTGCAGAGAGACAATGGACAAGGCTA
>NW_027825075.1:0-273 GCF_054177405.1 Leptonychotes weddellii | reverse complement strand
CTCCTAATTTCCCACCGGGGGAGGTGCCGCCTGCTGGTGGGACCCGCTGGGCTTGTCCCCCAGGAGTGGGCACCAAGTGCAAAGAGCTGGCTGTAAGGCCGATGCTGAGCTCCCTCTCCCGCCCCTGGGGCCTTCTTTGCTTTCCCCAAGGGGTGGATCTGCCTCAACAAGCTGGGGCTGGCAGTGTTCCCAGCCTGGGAAATGGAGTCTTTTTGTATCTGGATGCCTGGGGCGGGCTTGCAGTCCAAGGGATTGGGTGTCGCAAGGACAGGC
>NW_027825074.1:0-273 GCF_054177405.1 Leptonychotes weddellii | reverse complement strand
AATTTAGGTCTTTCATCCATTTTGAGTCTATTTTTGTGTGTGGTGTAAGGAAATGGTCCAGCTTCATTCTTCTGTATGTGGCTGTCTAATTTTCCCAACACCAATTGGTGAAGAGACAGTATCTTTCCTTCTTTCTTTCTTTCTTTCTTTCTTTCTTTCTTTCTTTCTTTCTTTCTTTCTTTCTTTCTTTCTTTCTTTCCTCTTTCAGATTTATTTATTTATTTGACAGAGAGAGAGAGAGAGCAAGCACAAGTAGGGGGAGCAGCAGGCAGA
>NW_027825073.1:0-273 GCF_054177405.1 Leptonychotes weddellii | reverse complement strand
CTGTCAAATAAATAAATAAAATCTTTAAATTAAAAAAAAGATAGAATCGGGGTGCCTGGGTGGCTCAGTCGTGCTCAGCACCGTGTCCTCCCACCAGAAGTCTGCAGGGTTCATAGGAATGAAAAACTTACCCATTTCAATGCTTAACTCAGAAGCAGACTTCTCTTCCCATCCGACTTAATACAATACTCTGTAAGATCCGATTTTATCTCCTAATAACCCTCAGCGTTCTTGGAGTCGGAAAACAAAGGATATTGAAAAAGCAGAGTTTAG
>NW_027825072.1:0-273 GCF_054177405.1 Leptonychotes weddellii | reverse complement strand
TACTCACAACCGCAACCCATTTATTTTCAATTGTCTTGGGAAAAAGAAATTGCAGCCACCTAGTTATAACAAAATACCACATAAATTTCTGGGAATGATATGGAAATGAGAAAACTTTAATCCCAATTATTTATTTTCTGACCTTGGGTTTATGCCCTTAAGGTACATGGTAACTGTTTTTATTTTTTTTATTTTTTTTTATTCTTATGTTAATCCCCATACATTACATCATTAGTTTTAGATGAAGTGTTCCATGATTCATTGTTTGTGCAT
>NW_027825071.1:0-273 GCF_054177405.1 Leptonychotes weddellii | reverse complement strand
TGAGAATGGTGGAAATAAATTCCAAGAATCCGGGGAGGGACCAGAAACACATTAATTAGTTAGACACATTCAGCGAATGACAAGATACCTTGAATGAAAGGTAAAGCTCAATTAAATAAAATCCAGCCAGTGATGGTAAAGAACCTTGATACCACACGTGGGTGACCATGTAGAAGTGGAAAGAGCAGAAATCACTGAAATTTATGGCTGAAGAGATTTTAAGAAATCAGTAAGTTTCCACCTCAGGGAATTCTGCCTTTCTGTCTGCCTGCT
>NW_027825070.1:0-273 GCF_054177405.1 Leptonychotes weddellii | reverse complement strand
GTGGCTCAGTTGGTTGAGCGACTGCCTTCGGCTCAGGTCATGATCCTGGAGTCCCTGGATCGAGTCCCGCATCGGGCTCCCTGCTCGGCGGGGAGCCTGCTTCTCCCTCTGACCCTCCCCCCTCTCATGTGCTCTCTCTCTCTCATTCTCTCTCTGTCTCAAATAAATAAATAAAATCTTTAAAAAAAAAAAAAAAAAAAAAGAATGTTAACGGTAAGGAGCCCACGCTAGAAAAAGGGTTATCACGGAGGTCTGCACATGGACGGTGTCTAC
>NW_027825069.1:0-273 GCF_054177405.1 Leptonychotes weddellii | reverse complement strand
CCAGAAATCAAGTTGGTATTATTGTCTTTAGGTAAGACAATGTTGTTGCTTCTGCAAACACAGCTTTTCCTTGCTCAAACTCACAGTGGATTCCAACTAGAATTGACGGGAGACGGTAGAATGTACCCCTTCCAGTTAGAGGATATGGGTTCAAGGGCTCACTTTGGCAAATCCCAAAGGAGTGACAGTAACCTGCTTCATCTCACCCACTGGTGTGTTATGAAGCGAAAGTATGATAAGAGTATTAACAGGTAATGTGTATGAAAATGTTAA
>NW_027825068.1:0-273 GCF_054177405.1 Leptonychotes weddellii | reverse complement strand
TTGTTCGTGCACAACACCCAGTGCTCCATGCAGAACGTGCCCTCCTCAATACCCACCACCAGGCCAACCCATCTTCCCACCCCCCTCCCCTCTAGAACCCTCAGTTTGTTTTTCAGAGTCCATCTTCTCTCATGGTTCGTCCACCCCTCCGATTTCCCCCGCTTCATTCCTCCCCTCCCGCTACCTTCTTCTTCTTCTTCTTTTTTCTTAACATATCTTGCATTATTTGTCTCAGAGGTACAGATCTGAGATTCAACAGTCCTGCACAATTCA
>NW_027825067.1:0-273 GCF_054177405.1 Leptonychotes weddellii | reverse complement strand
GGTTGTGAGATCGAGTCCTGGGGGGCTCAGTCAGTTAAGTGTCTGACTCTTAATTTCAGCTTGGTGGAGATCTCAGGGTTGTGAGACTGAGTCCTGGGGGGCTCAGTCAGTTAAGTGTCTGACTCCTGATTTCGGCTTGGGTGGTGATCTCAGGGTTGTGAGATCAAGCTCCGTGTTGGACTCCACACTGGGCATGGAACCTGCTTAAGATTCTCTAGCTCCCTCTCCCTCTTCCCCTCTCCCACCTCACTCTCTCTTAAAAAAAAAAAAAAA
>NW_027825066.1:0-273 GCF_054177405.1 Leptonychotes weddellii | reverse complement strand
TGTTAATTTTAGCCATTCTGACTGGTGTGAGGTGGTATCTCATTGAGGTTTTGATTTGGATTTCCCTGATGCCAAGCGATGTTGAGCACTTTTTCATGTGTCTGTTGGCCATTTGGATGTCTTCTTTGGAAAAATGTCTGTTCATGTCTTCTGCCCATTTCTTGATTGGATTCTTTGTTCTTTGGGTGTTGAGTTTGATGAGTTCTTTATAGATTTTGGATACTAGCCCTTTATCTGATATGTCATTTGCAAATATCTTCTCCCATTCTGTCG
>NW_027825065.1:0-2500 GCF_054177405.1 Leptonychotes weddellii | reverse complement strand
GATTTATCTTTAGGTTCAAAATGAGTCTCTTGTAGACAGCATATGGATGGGTCCTGTCTTTTTATCCAATCTGCAACCCTGTGCCATTTTATGGGAGCGTTTAGGCCATCACATTGAGAGTGATTATTGAAAGATAGGAATTAATTGTCATCATGTTGCCTGTGAAGATGTTGTTTTTATAGATTGTCCCTGTAAATTTCTGTTGTATATCACTCTTGGGGTCTCTCTCCTTTTATTGAACCCCCCTTAATATTTCTTGCAGGGCCGGCTTAGTGGTCACATATTCTTTCAGTTTTTGCCGGTTGTGGAAGTTCTGCATCTCTCCATCCATTCTAAATGAAAGCCTTGCCGGATAAAGTATTCTTGGCTGCCAGCATGCTATGATCTTGTGGAGGACTACAGAGGGAGCTAAGAACAAACTACTCTTTAGTTCAAGGTTTAAGAGAAGCCTGTGGTTCAAGGCACTGGTCAAAAAGGACCAGTTGATAGGGCTAAAATTACATTACTGACATAGACGAGGAAACAGAACAACAAACAGCATGTTCCTTTTATTATCTATATAAACAAAGCAAATGTATAAATGATAGCACAAATTGTACTGCAGTGGGAAGGAGTAGGTGAGCAGACAAATTCTCTTTGTTTATTCTAACACATGGACAGTAAATGCAATTTCCCCCTAATTTTTCTCTCTAGATGAAAGCTGAAATTCTGGATATACTGGCTACCAATGATCCCTTTTCTCAACTTAGTCTTTTATTTCCTGTTTGACTCTGTGGCAATGTTGATGAGCTGCTTCATTGTTTTTCCATGGTTGCCCACATGACACACACCTACTAGAGCCATGACGAAAATAATAGATATATTGAGCAGAGGACAGGTAATTGTAAGTCCACCATGTGTCCACATGATATCTGCACCAGGGAAAAGAGAAGTAGCAATTGACTGAAATACAACTGTTTTGAAGCTGATTGGGAAGAAATGTATGACTAAAACACATATTGGGTTTGAAGGCTCACTCTTTTTATTTTTAAAATTATTATGTTTTTTTCTTAGTACAAAAGCAACATATGCTAATTGTAGAGAAAAAGGGAAACATAGACAAGAAAAATAACATGATCTATAATTTCAGCCCTGAAATTTGCAGAGGATTAAAGAATGAATGTGGACAAGGAGCCAACTATTCTTTTAAGAGTAGAACATTTTGGTATATATCCCTCTGATCTTTTACTTTATCTTTGTGCAAAAGTGTAGTCAAATGATATTTGGTGTTTTATACTTCTTATTCACTTAATATATTACAAATATATAGCAATGGAGTTGCAAAACATTTATGAACCAAATTTTAATAGCTGTATAAAATTCTATTATAAAATCTATTAAAAATGGCATAATTTATTTTACCTATCTCCTGATTTTGGACATTTTAGATTACCTCTATCCTGTGACTGTTGTTGTATAGAAATATTTGGGCACATGAGTTACTTCCTTAGCGTATATTCTTAGAAATTATATTGCTAGTTCAAAGTTTATGTATGTTTTAAGGAACTTGATACTTTGCCAAATTGCTTTGAAGGAAGGTACTACCAACGTATGATTTACATTTATACACCAGCTTGTATAAGAATGCCTAATTTTCCTTATCTTTGGCAATTTTAGGCATTGCAATTATTGTTTATCTTCTCATCCTGATTGGACTAGTCTTGCCCTCACAAAGATTTCAGTTTAGTGGTACTGGAACAACGGATTATACATATAGAAAAAAATAAACTTTAAGGCCTACTTCACACTATAAACAAACCTGACTGAAAATAAATCACTGATGTAAATTTAAATGACAAAATTATAAAGTTTCTATAAGAGAACATGGGAGACTATCTTTGTAAACTTAGAGAAGGCACAGATTTCTTATGAAAAGCACTCGCCATAAATGAAAAGCTGATGAATAGACTTTATCAAAATTAAATATGCCTTCTCATCAAAAGACATTGTTAAGAGAATGAAAAGAAAAGACACAGGTGTGAAAGAATATTCCAAATACATATATCTGATGGAAGGATTATATCTGTGCTTTTCTCTGTATGTGAATTTTACCTCAGTAAAAAAAAAAAAAGATTTCAATGTAGAAATATAGAATAATGAAATTTTAGGAACATATTTTCATAACCTTGGGTGGGGATAACTTCCTAAACAAGAAACCTAGTTGTAATAAGAGACTAATATATTAAATTTCAAAAAAACATAAAAATATGTATGTTTAAACATAACATAAATGAAAGCAAGAGATAAAAGACAAAAAGGAAAAATATTTCAACATCTATGATAAAATTTAACAAGCTTAATAAGCGAACTTCCTATAAATGAATAAGAATCAGGCAAATCCCAAAAAACAAATAACCAAGTCAAAAAATGGGCAGAAGACATGAAAAGACACTTCTCTGAAGAAGACATACAAATGGCTAACAGACACATGAAAAAATGTTCATCATCACTAGCCATCAGG
>NW_027825064.1:0-273 GCF_054177405.1 Leptonychotes weddellii | reverse complement strand
ATGCTCAGCAGGGAGTCTGCTTGAGGATTCTCTCCCTCTGCCCCTCCCCCTGTGTGCTGTCTCTCTCTCTCTCTAAAATAAATAAATAAATCTTTAAAAAAAAGAATAAGTATCAAAACCTCAATGAGAGGGCGCCTGAGTGGCTCAGTCGGTTAAGCGACTGCCTTCGGCTCAGGTCATGATCCTGGAGTCCCGGGATTGAGTCCCGCATCGGGCTCCCTGCTCGGCGAGGAGCCTGCTTCTCCCTCTGACCCTCCCCCCTCTCATGTACTC
>NW_027825063.1:0-273 GCF_054177405.1 Leptonychotes weddellii | reverse complement strand
ACTGTTCCATGGACCTGAGATGCATTTCTTCCCCACATCAGCATGGTTAAATCCCTCAGCATCATTGCTCAGATTTCATGAGTGCCCATATTTAAAATGCAAACCTTTCACTGGCATTCCCAATCCTCTTTGCCTTGCTTTTGGCCATGGCACTTACAACAAGTTATAGAAGCTACTTACTTATGTTTCTTATCTGTTCTCCCTACCCCTGCAACTAGAATTTAGTAAACTCTAAAAGGAGTTAATATTTTTGAATGAATGAGTTAATATTTT
>NW_027825062.1:0-273 GCF_054177405.1 Leptonychotes weddellii | reverse complement strand
CCGATGACTGATGTTCTGACCAGGACATCAACACTTTTATTCTCAATGTACAGCATGCTTCTCTGACTACACAGTGAAATGGGTGTGCCTGGGTAGTCTGTTTCTTTGACTAGGGACAGTGTTGTGATCAGTTGTGGCCATGGTTACATTGAGAATGATTTGATGTGCTGAGAGGCTCCAGGCTTAATTCCCAAGTAACCATTCAAAAGAAGACAAACCTTTACCCCAGAACTCGATTTAATTGGGATGTAAAAGGAGCTACCCTCAGTGGTT
>NW_027825061.1:0-273 GCF_054177405.1 Leptonychotes weddellii | reverse complement strand
AATGAATCATGGAACACTACATCTAAAACTAATGATCTAATGTATGGGGATTAACATAACAATAAAAAAATTTTAAAAAAAAAACAGTATGGCACGTACTGCATGGATCACTGGGTGTTATACGAAAACAATGGATTGTGGATCACCACATCAAAAAACCAATGATGTACTGTATGGTGACTAACATAACATAATAAAATTAAAAAAAAAACCAGTATGAAGTTTCCTCAAAAAATAAAAAATAGAACTATCATGCATTCTGGCAATTTCACT
>NW_027825060.1:0-273 GCF_054177405.1 Leptonychotes weddellii | reverse complement strand
GTGACCTCAGACCCATATACCCCTCAGGTTGACCCTAGGCTGGGAGGTGGGATCTGGGCTTTCCAGCTCACCGAAGTCTCCACCATGCCCTAATGTCTCCTGCTTAAGAAGGCTGAGTGCCAGGTGTTATTTATCAGGGGCTTCTTCCAGTGGAACGTGTTATGTCTTGAATGTCTGTTGAAAATGAGATGCAGGGGACACCTGGGTGGCTCAGTCGCTTGGGCATCTGCCTTCAGCGCAGGTCATGATCCTGGGGTCCTGGGATCGAGTCCC
>NW_027825059.1:0-273 GCF_054177405.1 Leptonychotes weddellii | reverse complement strand
AATACTGATACTCAATTTCCATACTTCTGTTGCAGATCAGTAATTAAAAGTTTATAGTAAGTCAAACACTTCAGTCCACACTGGGAGCATCAACACTGCTGAGGGAGACATAAACCAGTAATAGAAGTTCTGAATTTCTTTTTTTTTTTTAATTTTATTATGTTATGTTAGTCACCATACAATACATCATTAGTTTTTGGTGTGGTGATCCACGATCCATTGTTTTCGTATAACACCCAGTTCTCCATGCAGTACGTGCCCTCCTTAATACCC
>NW_027825058.1:0-273 GCF_054177405.1 Leptonychotes weddellii | reverse complement strand
CACCAAAGAACAGTTGACATTCAACATCCATACTCTACGCACGATCCTACTCTTATAAAACATGTGTTTAAAAGCTTACATATGTGTAGGTGCATATATTGCCAGGTATGTACGCATCCACATCATGAGAAGTCCTGTATGATCTACCCAAAATTTATAATATTAATTTCTAAGTATTGGTTTGGGTGGTTTTTTTTTTCAATAATTAAAAAAAATTTTAGAACAGTTTTAGACTTAGTGAAAAATTGCAAAGATAATATGCAGTTTCTCACC
>NW_027825057.1:0-273 GCF_054177405.1 Leptonychotes weddellii | reverse complement strand
GGTATTTATGGAATCTGATCTAAAGGCCTAGTTTGTATTTGGTGATTACTTATATCTTATTCTTCCAAACTTAGTTAGATAATCCCTGGAGTAAAAAAGACTTTCTCCCGTCCTGACACCCATGGGAACCTTCAAAGGGGTGACGGCATAGCGTGTGTGGGCTGGAAGTTGTTCACAAGCAGTTACCTCTGCAATTCTACTCTCTCTCCTGCTTATTAGCATCAGCAGTAAAATACACATTTTACGAGTTATGTCATGCGTGCTTTTGTGTGT
>NW_027825056.1:0-273 GCF_054177405.1 Leptonychotes weddellii | reverse complement strand
CATGAGATGGTAAATGTAAAGCCAAAGAGAAAACAGTCCCATTGAATGCGAATGGACAAAAAGATCCAGATAAAAATCTACAACTTTCTAAACCAGCCAACTGACCAACAAGTGTAAACTTTTGCGGCCCCTGGGTGGCTCAGTCAGTTAAGCGTCTGCCTTCAGCTCAGGTCATGATCCCAGGGACTTGGGATTGAGCCCCACATCGGGCTCCTTGCTTAGCAGGGAGTGGGCTTCTCCCTCTCCCTCTGCCCCTCCCCCCACTCATGCTTT
>NW_027825055.1:0-2500 GCF_054177405.1 Leptonychotes weddellii | reverse complement strand
TCGGCAAGTACCTCATGTTCACCATGGTGCTCGTCACCTTCTCCATCGTCACCAGCGTGTGCGTGCTCAACGTGCACCACCGCTCGCCCAGCACGCACACCATGGCGCCCTGGGTCCGGCGCTGCTTCCTACACAAGCTGCCCACCGTCCTCTTCATGAAGCGCCCGGACAGCAGCCCCTCGAGAACCCCCCAGCCCAGCCAGCCTCGCCTGACCTGGTCCGAGGCCGCCTCCGCCTCGGCTGCAGGCCCAGCCAGCACCCCCAGCCTCTATGGGAGCTCCATGTACTTTGTGAATCCCGCCTCTGCAGCCCCCAAGTCCCCGGCCGGCTCTGGGTCCGGCTCCGACGTGGCGGGCACGGCCCAGGGTTTCCGGCTGAGGTCTTCCGGGAGGTTCCAGCAGGATGTGCAGGACGCATTAGAGGGCATCAGCTTCATTGCCCAGCACTTGAGGAGTGACGACCAAGACCAGAGTGTAAGTCCCCAGCCCTGTCCCCCGCCCCACTGCCCACAGCTCACTCACGGACAGAGTGCCCAGACCCTTGGCTGGAGTGTGGAACCCAGACCTGAACTGTTTTATTGTAGCTCCAGGCATCAGGGAAGAGGAAGGAAGCGCCAAGAACCCGTTTTTTGTTTGTTTTGGGGTCCCCAAAAGCAGCCCTGAGTTGAGGGCCCAGGCAAAGGCAGTTCACCTGCGGAGTGAGCTCAGGAAGCTCAGGGAGGGCCCCGGGGAGACCGGGGAAGGAGGAGCAGGCTGCCCATGACTGCCATGGGCTCTGGGGGCTCTGAGGACACAGGGGAGCACACACCCCTCGGCTCTCAGCCCCGAGGCGGAGGGTGGCCCTGGGCAGTCCCTCCCCAGCTCACCCGGCCTCACGCTGGGGCAGAGGAGGGGGGAGCCACGGGCACCCCGAGCCGGCGGCTGTCACTGGGCTGGAAGGGGACCTCAGTCTTGGGGATGAGGGTGGGCCGGGCACCGAGGGCACCTGCTCCCCTTGCCCCCCAGCTTGCCAACAAGCCACATAAACAGGACAGCTTTGGGGAGTACAGAAAAGCAGTTAGAACGTCACTGCTCGTACGGTGATAATGTGATGACAGATTTGCAAAGGGAGGTTACGTTTACTGTCACAGGACAAAGCCAGGGGCGCTAATGGAGAGGGTCCCAGGCCTCGCAGGCTGGGCTGGTGGTAACTGAACGCAGAGCAGGACAGCCCGGCCTAGAGACTTTCCCGCACGTGTCCGCAGCGGGCAGGAGGGCTGCTGAGTCACGGTGCTGCGGATGCTCTCATTTCAACACCTTACAGAGCAGACCCCCTGCCCGGCGGCCTGCAGCTACGGGCAGAAGGAGGGCACAGCCTCGTGCTCACCTTGCGCCAGCCGCCTTCTCAGGGGAAAGCACGGGTTTCTGTTAGTTGGAGGGACACGAGCAGGCTGCAGAGGCTCCAGCACCACCCCGTGAAAGAGGAAGAGCACGTAACCAACGGGACGTGGGATGGGAGCTCCTCGGAGCGCGGCCGGGGCCAGCAGCGCCGCCGGTTAGAAACGCAGCCCGGCCTGGCCCGCACCGGACTCAGAGTCTGCATTTTCAGCAGACCCCACGTTATAGTCCAGCTCGAGAAGCACAGCTCTAGAAGACCATCAGATTTCACTTTTGGTTGTGCTTTCTTTTAAAACCATCCAGCAGCTCGGCATCAGCTAATCCCCTGGGTCCCGGATGCTGATACACAGTGCAGGACCCTGCTGGCTACAGGGAACCTCGGGGTAACTGTTCACAGTGTGGCTCTGGGGCCACCAGGGCCGCGTTCTGAGTGAGCCCCGGCCTCTCTGGGAGGCCCCCTGAGCCTGCACCTGTAACCCCTCCCCCGGGGCTCCATGCACACATTCAGGCTGAGAAGCTGGTGTCTGTGCTCCTGGCTGAGCCGCCACCCGCCCTGAGCGCCCTCTTCTCAAGGTCCCCCCGCCCCGTGACACTCACATGCCTCCCGCCATTTCTAATTCAATCAAGCAAAAGCCTCTTGCGGGGAGCAACCAGGCGGGGTCCCCCACTATTACAATCACCGTTTCCCTGAGCTCCGAGCACACACGGGGTGCCCTTGCAGGACTGGACCTACATCAGTGCCAACCCCCCCCAGGAACTGTGGCAAGAGGCATGTACGCAGACCCCACTCCACGTCTGGGAGCACGAGGCTCAGAGACGCACGCTGCCTGGCCCGGGGCCACACAGCTGGTGCAGACCAGAGCCATGACACAAGCAGATCTCTACGCCGTCCTTACACTTCCCTGCCTGCCCTGGGTGCACGCTGGCCGCCTTCCTCCAGCCCGGTTTGCCCCCTTCCAAGCACGGCTACCCCTCAGCCGGCCCAGGCCGCGGCTCATCTTCAGCACCCCCCATTAACTGGTCGCTGTAAATAGCACACAAATATAAAAAGAGGGGAAAAGTCACACACGCCAAAAATACAGTCGTCTTAAATGAGGGCTATCAGAATGAAACCGCAGAGAGCC
>NW_027825054.1:0-273 GCF_054177405.1 Leptonychotes weddellii | reverse complement strand
CTGCATCCCCGCCCGCACAGTGGGGCGAACCCAGGCAGAGACGCACGCAGCCCCCAGGGGAGTGGCAGCCGGCTGGGATCTGCCCAGCCTGCGCCTGGAGGGATCCACCTCTGTGCGCCCTGGCAGGGTGGCCTCTGGTCAGTGGACACGGTCCGAGACTCCAGACCAGTCCAAGCAGCCAGAGAGGGGACCTCGGCCCTTGGAGAGGTTGCCCCCGGCTTCAGCATGCCTGGTCCAGCCCTGGCACGGCATGGCAGGGACAGGGGAAGGGTG
>NW_027825053.1:0-273 GCF_054177405.1 Leptonychotes weddellii | reverse complement strand
TTGTTACTGGTATAAATTAAAGGGATCAAATAAATAGCATAGACTACAATCTCTGGAGGTGGGGTGGATATCAATTCTTTTTTTTTTTTTTTTATTCTTATGTTAATCCCCATACATTACATCATTAGTTCTAGATGAAGTGTTCCATGATTCATTGTTCGTGCACAACACCCAGTGCTCCATGCAGAACGTGCCCTCCTCAATACCCACCACCAGGCCAACCCATCCTCCCACCCCCCTCCCCTCTAGAACCCTCAGTTTGTTTTTCAGAGT
>NW_027825052.1:0-273 GCF_054177405.1 Leptonychotes weddellii | reverse complement strand
CTCTGACGAGACTGAATGGAATCAGGCTTGCAGTATCCAAATTGCTACAATGATGAATGGATCCATCACTGTACTGGACATGGCAATACACATCCACCATTATAGACTGGACAGAAGGGAAAGGGCTCTATATTTCTGACGCAAAGGATACTACCACTTTCAAACTGGTGACTCTTGCCAAAACTAGGCCTGTTTAACCCTTGGTGAGGGAGTCAATATCATACTGAATGGTCCCTGCTTACTCAAACATATTGACTACGTCAGATCTTTACC
>NW_027825051.1:0-273 GCF_054177405.1 Leptonychotes weddellii | reverse complement strand
GAACTCTGATAAACCAATGAACCTTTAATATTACCTTCCTCTAGCAAAAGAAGATGAAACCTATAGGAAATGGGGACACGAGTAAGCACACAGCCCTACAGCCCTCTGTGAAAATATAAAGTACCGGTTATGTGGGGGTGCCTGGGTGGCTCAGTCGTTAAGTGTCTGTCTTCGGCTTGGGTCATGATCCTAGGGTCCTAGGATCGAGCCCCGCGTCGGGCTCCCTGCTCAGCGGGAAGCCTGCTTCTCCCTCTCCCTCTCCCTCTGCTTGTG
>NW_027825050.1:0-273 GCF_054177405.1 Leptonychotes weddellii | reverse complement strand
CATACTTCAAAACTCAGCTCAGGTGTCACCTCTCATAGGAAGGCTTTCAAAGCTACCCCAGCAGAGTTCATAAACTTTCACCTGCTGTTGGTCTCTTATTGTTACCTGAAATTGCATTATCAGCAGTCCACTCCCTTGAGCTAAAGTTTCTCCACTCAGTCCTCTTTCATAATGGCAGAGTGCAAATAGCCCACAAACAGCAGACCAAGCCCTAAGTTTGACCCCAGGGCTTTTCCAAACCTTGTTCAGTAATCTTAGAAAAGTCATCTCCTG
>NW_027825049.1:0-273 GCF_054177405.1 Leptonychotes weddellii | reverse complement strand
GGTGATGGGTATTAAAGAGGGCACATTCTGCATGGAGCACTGGGTGTTATACGCAAACATGAATCATTACATCAAAAACTAAGGATGTAATGTATGGTGATTAACATAACATAATAAAAAAAATAACTTCTTATTTTATTATGGTTATAATATACCATCTAAAAGCATTTTTATAACTATGTTGTACAGAATATCAAGATTCCATGAAGCATCTCTCAAGGTGCCCTTGAAAGAATATATGCTCTGGTAAGAGTGTAAGGAAAACCTCTTCTC
>NW_027825048.1:0-273 GCF_054177405.1 Leptonychotes weddellii | reverse complement strand
TTTCTCTGAAATTAATATAGCTATTCCTGCTTTCTTTTGATTAGTATTTACTGTGGTATATTTTTCTCTATCCATTTACTTTTAATTTGTATGTGTGTTTATATTTAAAGTGGGTGTCTTGTAGACAAGGTATAGTTGGGTTGTGTTTTTTGATCTGCTCTGACAATTTCTTTTTTATTTATTTATTTATTTATTTTTTTAATTCTTATGTTAATCCCCATACATTACATCATTAGTTCTAGATGAAGTGTTCCAAGATTCATTGTTTGTGCA
>NW_027825047.1:0-273 GCF_054177405.1 Leptonychotes weddellii | reverse complement strand
TCGATCCCAGGACCCTGGTATCATGACCTGAGCTGAAGGCAGCTGCTTAACCGGCTGAGCCACCCAGGCACCCCTAGCTTATGATTTCTGATGTCAATTTTTATCTTTTATCATACTAAATTTTGACTAGAAAAAGTTTTAAAAATTAACTTGGACACCATCGGTAGCAATACTTTTGACCTGTTGCTGCTCAATTAGGTGACTCAGACCAGCTGTGGCAAGATTGCCCAAGCAGGCTATTCTGCTTAGAGAACATGTTGTTCTCCATCCTTC
>NW_027825046.1:0-273 GCF_054177405.1 Leptonychotes weddellii | reverse complement strand
CAGAGGAAAATGGAGGGGGGGCTCCCGGAGCTGTGGCCCCGACCACGCGGCTGCATTGCCACAGGGGCCCACGCCACGGACACACCTGACATGGGTCGTTGACCTTCCAGCAAGAGGGAAGTCATCTGTCCCAGTCTCGGCTCAGCCTCCAGAACCCACTCCATGAGGGTGCCCCAAACCAACAGACCATGGGACACTGGGAGGGGAGGGGGCAGTGTGGGAAAGAGCCCCTCCTCACACACACCCCTGCTTGTGGGGAGATGGAACATAAAC
>NW_027825045.1:0-2501 GCF_054177405.1 Leptonychotes weddellii | reverse complement strand
AACAATGAGTCATGGAACACTACATCAAAAACTAATGATGTATGGTGATTAACATAACAGTAAAAAAGTAAAAAAAACAGCACACACACACAAAAATGGTGTCCGGGCTTAAAAGAGAGCAAAAAGTTGTTTGAATGTCTTGTGCAGAGAGTGGGAGATAATGAGAGAAACACTGCATTGCCAGGTAATGTTAAGGGCCCAGTTTAAATCGGGGATCAAAAATCAAAATAGGGTGCCTGACTGGCTCAGTCGTTAAGCGTCTGCCTTTGGCTCAGGTCATGATCCCAGGGTCCTGGGATTGAGCCCCGCATCGGGCTCCCTGCTCCGCGGGAAGCCTGCTTCTTCCTCTCCCACTCCCCCTGCTTGTGTTCCCTCTCTCGCTGTGTCTCTCTCTGTCAAACAAATAAATAAAATCTTAAAAAAAAATAAAATAAAAATAGCTAGTACCTTAAAGAAAACAGAAGTGCAGAACCCCAAAATGCTGAAGAGCCAAAAAACTGTTTTGCTGAGCATAAGGTACATAGGGTGCATACTGGTGCATACTGTGGTTGGAGATGTTCATGTGTATTTATGTGCATGTGTATATGTGTGCACATGTATCTGCATATGTGTGTATCTCTCTCTCTCTCTCTCTCTCACTCTCTCTCACACACACACACACACACACAGGAAGTATAACCCTAATTCAATTTTGACCCCATATAACCTTAAATTTCCAAGTTGGAAGTGATATTACCTAGCCAATTATAAATCTTACCATATTTAGAACGATCTGTGATTGCATCCTGTCAGTGTCTAGGAATTGGGATCCAGGATAAATAGAGTTCTGGGTTTCTCACAACACTATAATTAGTTTTGGGAATGTACTCAAATGATCATTGCAAGGTAGAATTATTATTTTAAGCCCATGAAACTCAAGTTTCCCATTTGCAATTGTGGAGAAAATTAATTCTGCCAGAAATTACTCTCTAATTAATTACTCTAAGAAATTAATACTCTAAGAAATTACCATTTGGTAATGTGGTGAGTTAAGCCATGTGTCACTTCACAGATCAGAAAAGATAAACCTACTCTGTGAAGTCAATTGGCTGTCATCCAAAAAATGATGGTGAAGACAATAATAATATCTTTCCTAAACCCAAATTCATGGGAATTATCCATTCCTTCCTCTGAATTTATACAGCACATTATTTTAAACTGTTTAGGATATCATTTTAATCTTCTCTACACTGTAATTGGTTATTTGTATGTTTTAGTCCTCTGCTACATTTTTCCTGGACTTGAGTGACCGTGCGTTGAATGACTATTTACACCTGATTTCTAAAATAGTGCCCTCTTCAGTAATAAACCTAACTTAATAATTCATTGAAGAATTAGTATTGATTGCTTCTGTATGCGAGGTATTGTGCCACACACTGACTAGACAATACGGAAACAAAACAGAGAGGTTTCCTGTTTGCGTATAATTCACAGTCCAGTGGGAAAAACAGGCATTAAGCAAAGAGATGAAGAACGGAATACATAATTCAAAATTCAGATGAGTTGCTGAGCAAAAGAACAGCATGGTATGAGAGAAAGAAAGTGAATTAATTCTATATGAAGTGAAGATTTTGAGAAAGTCACAAATAAACCAGAGTTTCTCAATTCCAGCATTATTGACATTTTCACTGGACAATTCTTTGTTGTAGAGAGCTGTCCTCTACACTGTAGAATGTTTAGCAGTTTCCTGACCTCTACCTATTAGATTCCAAAAGCACCATCCCAGTAGTTAACAACCAAAAATGTCTCAAGGTACTGCCAAATCACCGCTGGAGAGAGCCACTAATTTAAATTGGGACCAAATACATAAGTAAGAAGTAGGAAGGAGAAAAAAGGTTAGAGAAGCATTATTCCAGGAAGAAGAGACATCATGGGAAGTCCATGGGGGCAGAAAAGAGCTCAGAATATTTAAAGAACTAAAGGAGGCCAGCATGTCAGGAATATACTGAATGAGGGAAAAACCAGTGCAAAGTAGGGCAAAAAAAAAAAAAGGCAGAGAACAGGTTAAAAGAAGGGTTTTGTGTGTATTGTCAAGGAGTGTAGAATGTATCCTAGGAGAAATGGGAAGCTACAGGAAAGTTCTCAGTGGGAAGGTGGTAAGATCAAAAGATGCAATTCATATTTTTAAAATTTTTATTTATTTAATTTTTAAATCTTATTTATTTTAAGTAATCTCTACACTCAATGTCAGGCTCAAACTCACGACCCCGAGATCAAGAGTTGCATGTTCTTCCAACTAAGCCAGCCAGGTGCCCCGAAATTCATATTTTAAACTATCTTTCTGGTTGCTCTGTTAAGAATAAATAAGAAACTGGGAATGGAAATGAGGAGGCCAGCCAGGGGCTATCACCATTTTCTGGGATGGTGGCTTGGGCTAGAGTGGAGGATGTAGAGGTGATAAGAAGTAGACACAGCAAAGCTATATTTTGGAAGAAGAAATGTAGAACTCAGTGTATACATGA
>NW_027825044.1:0-13494 GCF_054177405.1 Leptonychotes weddellii | reverse complement strand
ATGTATGATATGACCTCACTGATATGAGGATGTCTTAATCTCAGGAGACAAACTGAGGGTTGCTATAGTGGTGGGGGATGGGAGGGATGGGGTGGCTGGGTGATAGACATTGGGGAGGGTATGTGCTATGGTAAGCGCTGTGAATTGTGTAAGACTTTTGAATCACTGAAACAAATAATACATTATGTGTAAAAAAAAAAAAGAAGAAAATAGCAGGAAAGGAAAAATGAAGGGGGGGAATCGGAGGGTGAGACGAACCATGAGAGACTATGGACTCTGAGAAACAAACTGAGGGTTCTAGAGGGGAGGGGTTTGGGGGAACGGGTTAGCTGGTGATGGGTATTAAAGAGGGCATGTACTGAAATGAGCAGTGGGTGTTATACACAAACAATGAATCATGGAACACTACATCAAAAACTAATGATGTAATGTATGGTGATTAACCATATATCACAAAAAAAAAAAAACAAAAAAGACAACCATCTCTGGGGCCCCTTGGTGGCTCACTCTGTTGAGCATCGGACTCTTGGTTTTGGCTGAGGTTATGATCTCAGGGTCATGGGATCAAGCCCTGAGTCAGGCTCCATGCTCAGCATGGAGTCTGCCTGAGATTCTCTCTCTCCCTCTTCTTCTGCCTCCCCCCACCACCACTCATGCTTCCTTTCTCTCTCTCTCAAATAAATAAATAAAATCTTTAAAAAAAGATAAGCACTTCCAGAAATGTAACATAATAAACTTTGATAGTTTATTATTTAGTATGAATAATGTATCTGCTACTTTTCATTGGAACAATCCACTGTGAAATATGTCTTTTGTTGTTGTTCTGTTTTGTTTGGTGGAGAAAAAGGAACAGAAAATAGGGAAGCTTGGAATGTGGGAAAGAGATCCACCTCTGCCTGAGGAGAAGAGAGCCAGGGGGAAGAAACATCGGTGCCATGGGGGCTCTGGGCATTGCACTGTTTCTAAGGAAGGGGGTGCTCACTGAGAGAGGGATAAAAGGCTACTTAAAGCCACCACCACCACCACCACCATCAGCAACAACAACAACAAGAAAACACTAAGAGGATGCTGAAGTCAGAGTTTCTCTATTTCATGACAGGATAGTGGAGAAAGTCCATTGTTCAAAAAATCTGAAAACTTTGGTTTTAGTTCCAGCACATGTGCAATCATTTAAATTCTGTCAAAATGGAGTCAGACTAGAATTTCACTCATGTCCCTTCTAGCTCTGATATTCTGAACTTCAATATAGATAATTTTGCTTGGTTAGAGTTAAAACAGTAATGTTGTTTTCCTTTATTGCCAGATATCAACCAATCTTTTCTAAAATTACACATTTCAAATAAAAGAATGACTCTTGAGGAGAATAATGTTGTTCAGTAATTTTCCTTTTTATATTTATTACAGAAATCCAAAGACCAGAAGGGTCCAGAGCATAAGAAATACATAGAATATTATTTGGTGCTGGATAATGGTGAGGTAATTATAATGGATAAATGTGTCTTTTAAAATCCCCTTCTACATGAATTTATTATGGGAAATATTAAACATATGGGTCAATTTTGAAATACCATGAATATGAGCTATTCCTTTTTGTGAACTGTTCTGATCCTAGGAAATTTGACATATAATTGGACTGATATGATTTTTCCTTCTCAGGAATGTGCACCTGATATGATATGCATAAAGTGAATTCTTTTGCATTTTATCCTCTCTTATATAATTGTATCCAAACTTAGTTTCCAATTAAATTCCTTTGTCATTTTGTCTTTCATTAAGCAGTTAAATCACTGGTAAGTTAGAATTTATCTTCATCAGAGAGTGGTAAATGTACAAGACTGATGAATGGAATTTTCTGAAAAAGACATTTTTTGGTAATAGTTATTGTTTATATTATTTACAAGAATGTATTTTCAAATACTGGAAAACTAAGGTTCACATGTGTGATCTCAAAAGGGAAAGCTTTGCACTATGATAATATGATAAGTTAATTTGTTCAGGCCCTAAAGCTTGACCTCTCATTATAATACATTCATTTATCATTCATATATATAAATAAGCTATTCCTTGCACCAATTCTGCACAGCTTGTGAAACCATGGCATTTAAATGAGAATATATTTGTAGTAATTCCTTAGAACTTTACACTGAGCTACTACTTCAGGGGTAAAACATCATCTCTACTCTGAAAGTACCTCAATTTAGCTAAAGAAATAAGGGAGCATTTTGCTTCTATCTTTTAACTGTTAACTTTTATAACTGTTTATTAATTATAACCACTGATAAGCAAAATAAACTGAAGTTACTTTTTTATTTTTTTTACCTTCCAATTATATTCATTTCTGTCAGTACCCATATTTTGTCATGGTTGGGTTTTTTTTGTTTGTATTTTTTTTTTTTCCAGTTTAAAAAGTACAGTCAAGATCCAGAGGAAATAAGAAAGAGGGTGTTTGAAATGGCCAACTATGTCAACATGGTATGGTATACTTCAAGTGCAATTTTAGCAATTTGTGAGGCGGTGTCATTGGGTGTATCTATGAATGCTCATGAAGCAGGGAAAGAAAGTCAATACTCCTAAGGTTAATACTGTTGATTGGTTCTTGAAATTTTGCTACTTAATTGAATATTAATATTACATGATAGAGATGTTTCTTACCTACTTGCCACACAACTCTCAGGCTGATGAAGGTATAAAAAATGGTTTTGTTTGAATTGGTTTTTTTGTTTTGTTTTTCTAAAGCCTGGGGAGACAGCACTGACCAGCAAATCCCAACAGAAAGCCAATCTATGGGAGATTATGGGGAAACAAACAAAATCAGCCAAACTCTGGTGCAGTAATATCTTTCAATACATCATCTCATTGAATCTTCAAAACAACTCTGAGATATTCCTAAACCTAATTTATAGCTAAAGAATTAAATTCTGGGAAGCAAAGTAACTTGCCTAAAATCACAAAGTTGGGAAATGGTAGAGATAAGATTTGAACTTGGATTGGTTGGATTTCAAAGTCCATTTCAATTGGAAAGATGTTGATTTCAAAGTCCATTTCAACTGGAAAAATTAGATGATTTTGTCATCTAATTAACAAAATCTTTTAAAAATGATTTCTGTATCCCTTCTATTTAAATCTAATTGTTAGTGTCTTGTTAGTTGAACATACAGTTAGTCTGCCTACTTACATGAGTGAGTCACTTTGTGGTAGCCTGCAAGTTCTCTAAGGACAGAGAGAAAATGAAGGTGGATTTAATGACCAACATCATCCCTATCTCATCTTCTCACCACAAAGATCATTCTGACTCCTCTTAAAGAACCCCAAGAACTGGCCATATTTATTGAACATCTTTGTGACAGGAAATTTTCTAGGTGACAGAAATTAAGTGAGGAACAAAACTGACAAATATCCTTTCAAGGAGTTTACATTCTTGTTCAACATGAACATAAACACACCAAATAAAGAGAATATAGGATGGTGACTATAAGTGCTATAAAAAAATAAAGCAGCTTAAAAATAAAGAGATAGAGAGGTTCATCTTGGGTGCTATGTTAAATAGGAAAGCTCAAGTCCAGAGTGTCCAAGTTGACATTTGAGTAGGGAAAGGAAGGGAGATAAGAGTCTGACTCTAGGGGAGGTTGTGCAAGGCAGAGTGAGGTTCTGAGAACAGAACCTAGATTGTCATATTTGAGGAACAGTGGGATGGCCATTGTGGCTGGCATGCAGTAAGCCAGGGCAAGGGTGGGAGCAAATGACATCTGACAGGTAGCAGTGGTCAGAACCTGCAGCTCCTGGTAGGCCTGTGTAAGGACTTTGTTATTCTTCACAAGCAAGGAAGACATTGGAGAGCCTGAGCTGAGGTGTAACATGTTCAGATGTGTATTCTTAAAAGATTATCTTGGCCATTATGTTGGAAATAAACTGAAGGAAAGCAATTGGCAGAAGGTAGGGGAATTATTCCCTAATTCAGGGCAAGAGATGATGGTGGCTTGAGAAAAAGCAGTGGTATTGGATCTATTGAGAATAGCTGATTTCTGGATAGAGTACACAGGGTAGATGAGGTAGATGAGAGATAAGAAGTATAAGAAAAGGGAAAGAGTCAAGTGACATCAAGGATTTGGACCTGAGCAACTTTAAGGATGGGTAACATGGTGGGGGATAATGACTCAGAGGAAAGATGAGGATTTCCATTTTGAACACATTCGCTTTGAGATATCTTTTTGTATAGAGATTTCCAGGGGCACATCATTATGTTGTATACCTAAAACTAATATAATGCTATATGTAAATTATATCTCAACAAAAATATTATTGTTTCTTAGTGGGGGTGGCAATGGCAGTGGATTGCTAATTTTTATTAAAAGTGTTCTATGACTAAGTAATTTTTTAAAATGTGTACATGTTTCATTTATACATTTATACATTTTTATATTTAAGAAATGAAAAATTAGAGACTTTACATTTCAAAAATCAGAGAAATAATACTAGGAAATTTCCCTGAGATGAGGGGTAGACATGTCCATATTGACAATGCCTTCCACATGTCTAGCACCTAGTAACATGTGTCAGGTTATATCATTGTAAACTTTTGGATCATTAAAGATTAAAGAGAAGATTCATGGATGCAAAAAAAAAAAAAGATTTCCAGGTGAAAATGTTAGATATACAAGATTGATTGGAGTTCAGGGGCTAGGTCTGGGTGGAGATATAAATCCATGTCTTTAACACATACAGAATGGCATATGACATGGATCAGCAAACTGTAGCTTGTGGGCCAGATCTGACCTGCTGCCTTTTTAAAAGTAGCTTTAATGAAACATAGCCACACCCATTTGTTTACACATTGTCTAAGGCTGTTTTCCTGTTACAGTGCCAGTGGTGGTGAGCAGTTACCACAGAGACCACGCAGCCTCAAAGTCTGAAGCATTTTCTGTGGATCTTTACAGAATAAGCTTACCAATCCTGGTATAAGAGAACCAAAGGAGTAGGCATAGATTAGTAGAAAAAAGACTGAGAACAGGTCCTTGAAGTTCTTCTTTGAGGAGAGATCAAAGTGCAGGAGAAAATGACAGAGACCAATAAAGCGTAGACAATGAGCTTTGAGAAAAATCAGGGGATAGTGTTGTTCTGGAAGCTCCCTGAAACAAAAATCTATCAAAGGAAGAAATGATCAATGATGTTAGATGCTTCTGAGGATTGAGGATTGGCCATTGGATTTAACAGAGTAGAAATTATTAGTCACCTGGATGATGCAAGTTTCTGTAGAGTGTAAGAGGACAAGCATGATGAGAGTGAGTCCAATGAGAATAGGAAGTAGAACTAGAGACAACAGATACAGAAAATTCTCTTCAGAAGTTTTGCTATAAATGGAAGCAGAGAAATGGGAAATAAGTGAAAGGGAGAGGGGTCATAAAAGTCGTCCCCCAAGCATGATGGGTCATCCTTTTTATGCTGATGGGAATGATTCTGTGGAAGGCTAAGCATAGAATTGCATGGAAGATGGAAGAATTGCTGGAATAATCTCCTTGACCTGGGAAGAGGTCGGAGATCTAGTGCATGAGTGGAGAAGTTGGCCTTAGGCATGCAGCATTCATTCATATAGTAAAGAAGGGGAGGTATATGTTGTTTGAAGTAGGCCAGTAGGCAGACAGTGGTGGGAGCTTGTGGATATTCTCTTCTGGTTGTTTCTATACTCTGAGTGAATTTGGAAGCAGGGGCATCTGCTCAAAGTGAGGTTTTAATAGAAAATGTCACAATTTCTAAAAGAGAAGAGTGAGCATGGAAAAAATGTGCGGAAGCCTCTGGGAGTAAATGGATTTTGGAAATGCAGCAGGTTTGCTCAGACTGGTAAAGACCACTTGAGGTTAGTAGTCATGGCTTCCAAGTGAAAGCAGTCAGCATAGTGTGCTCTCTCCTTTGTTCTGGGGCATGGTGCAGGAGAGACATAGGGAGGAATTGTTTTAACCAGGATCGAAGTTTTGTCAGGTGGGTCAAATAAAGAAAGAACGGAAGAGGGAATTTGAGGGAATCATCAAGGGGAGGGTTTTAATCTAGTTAGATTCTGACTTTTCTTTTGATGATAGTTGCATTCCTCAATGCTTTTATTGTTTTCCAAACTACTTAAACCATTTCTTCAGGTTTCTCAGCAGGAAGTTGCCCCATGAGAAAACCTGTCACTGTGCAGGTTTTTTTCCAGCTTTATTGCGATATAATTGGCATATAACACTGTGTGAATTTAAGGGGTCCAGTGTGTTGATTTGATATACTTACTTGCAAAATGATTTCTGCCATAGGTTAGCTAACACCTCCATTGCATCACATAGTTGCCGTTGCTTTTTTGTGGTGAGAGCATTTAAAAATTATTCTCACCAATCTTAAAGTAATTAAGACGGTATTATTACTATCACTACCAAGCTGTACATTAGATCCCCAGAGCTCATTCATCTAATAACTGGAAGTTTATCTGACCAACACTGTGCAGTTTTGTAAACTATAGTAGCAATTTAAACTTTTGTTTTTAGAGTAAACATATTGTCTTATAAGATTAATTCATTATTTCTAAAGATTATCCTATGTGCATTATAGATTATTTGGTTCAGTCCAGGTTTAAGAATTAGAGGACCACTTACTTTATTGTGACTCACAGATGCAGGACTTTTTCATATAGCATGTTCCTTTCCCAGTGTCCAAACCAGTACTGGATCAACCTTGCTAATTCTGAAATGTTATTACTCTGAGAACATTGCAAAGCATTTGAATAAATACACTTAAGTTGAAGTGATAGTAATGAACTACTAACAGAAAATTATAATGTTTCTTGAGGTTGCAAGTAAGAGAAGTTTGTTTCAGTAGGCACTTTTCTCCAAAAAAAAAAAAGAGTTTTCACACTGAATTATCTAAGGGTGTCTGTCTTGCCTAAACAGGATTGCTAGCATCTGTGAAAAGAGGTAGTAACTTCCATTTCACAAGTATGTTTGGAAAGTTTTTATAGTGCTGCTATTAATAAGTTCAAAAATCTACAGTACATTGAAAATATTGAAAGATAATATCACCATTATGTAGTTCCTTTGACATGTATTCTCTTTGGACAGCTTTACAAAAAGCTCAATACTCATGTGGCCTTAGTTGGTATGGAAATCTGGAATGATGAGGATAAAATAAAGATAACCCCAAATGCAAGCTTCACCTTGAAAAATTTTTCTAAATGGAGGGGAAGTGTCCTCCTCCGAAGAAAACATCATGATATCGCTCAGTTAATCACGTATGTATAGATTTTCCTCTTTGTATGTTAAATGGTATTTAGCATAGAAACTTTCCAAAGCCTTGGCAAGGCAAGTGGTATCTCAGGGGTTAGGGTAAGAGGAAGTGGCTTACACAATGGGGTTGGAGGTTTAAAAAGTACTCGTTTGAATATTATGGTGAATAGGCTCTTACCTTTGTTACAAGTATTTCTTTTTCTTTCATTTTTAAAGAAAAGCTAACAATTTAGCAATGATTCATCAGAATTTTGTCTGTTTTGATTAGGTATACAGAAACGAAAGATGGGTTTAGATAATGGCAAGAGAAATTTCGATTCAATGTTTTTAAAAGACCTGATTAGCTTTAAGCACTAGTCAGGACAAACTTCTAGGATTGAAAGAAAATTGCATATTATATTCTAATCCCACACCTCTACCATCCTGCTGAAATGACTAATTAAAAAAAAAACAACCAGGAAGTAAATCTGGTGACTATAGATTAGACAAGACTGCTGAGCATATGCCTCAAAAGAAATCAAGAAAATTGCAGCTGGAATCAGATAGAAGGAAGCAGCAAGAAGTGACTTAAAATTATTCAAGTTTTACTTCCTAAGAAAACAGGAGTTGTTATAGGAAATAAGAATTAATTAATATTCTGTGTAGTTATCTACTACACATAACATATCAGCCCACAACTTCCTGACTTAAAATAAATCTTCTTAAGTGCCTGGTTCCTTGCCTGGTATGGCTGGAGCATGGGTGCTGGGTTGGTCATCTCTGCATAAACAGCTTTCATGTGGCTAACTAGGACTGCCTCCAGCATGGCAGTCTCAGGGTTCTGGAGATCTTGCAAGGTGACTAGTTTTCCCCCAGAAGAAGCATTCTAAGAGGACCAAGAGAAAGCTTCAAGACTTCCATGACTGAAGCTTAGAAATTGCACAGTGTCTACTAGGTATTTATCCAAAGGATACAAAAATAATGATTCAGTGGGGCACCTGCACCCCAGTGTTTATAGTAACAGTGTCCACAACAGCCAAAATATCGAAAGAGCCCAGATGTCCATCGACAGATGAATGTATAAAGAAGATGTGATATATATATATACACAATGGAATATTACTCAACCATCGAAAAGAAAGAAATCTCGCCATTTGCAACTATGTGGATAGAACTAGAGTGTATTATGCTAAGTGAAATAAGTCAGTCGGAGAAAGACAAATACCATAAGATTTCACTCATATGTGGAGTTTAAGAAACAAAATAGATGAACATAGGGGAAGGGAAAGAAAAGTAAAATAAGATGAAAACAGAGAGGGAGGCAAACTGTAAGAGACTCTTAACTATAGGGAACAAACTTAGGGTTGCTGGAGGGGAGGTGATTGGGGGATGGGGCAATTGGGTGATGGGCATTAAAGAGGGCACAAAATGGCAATCCAATATAAAAAGATATGATGGAAGGAAATAACTGTCCTTTCACTTGTAAACTGAAAGTCATAGCCTTTACCTGACAAATTAACAAAAGGTATATATCTATACCTGGCATAACCAGGTAAGAACCTTGTGGTACAGCTATACTCTACCCACTGAAAACAGGAACCAAAATAGTTAACTCCATAATGGGAGAAGATTTTATTTATTATAAATGAGCTGGTAGTGAGTATTAAACCCACACAAATGCAGACTTAAGTAATTTTATAATATAATTTTTAAAGAGGATATAAATGCCATGAATCTTTAAAATATGTATAATGCAAAATACCATTTCAAAATAACAGATATCTGAGAACTTTCCAAAGGAAATGTAAAGTGGGAACAAGTTCTCTAATTTTCCTTATTTTGCATGGCAAAATTAATACTCTCCATTCTTGAGGATGATAACCGGGAAAATATAAGTTCAACTTTTTATGTAAATGCATCTACTAAGGGAATTTTTAAAATAATGCATTCTTTGCAAATTACTAAAGACAAACCAGGGCTAGGATCTTGAACAGATAGCAGAATAATAACAAAGGCAGCACATGAAATCACTACAAATTGAAAGAAAAACAAAATGAACAAAACTAAAAAATAAAATTAAAATTACAAAAGACCAAACCAATTGTTTATGCAAATAAATGCAAGTGGTTCAAATTCCTTTTCAGTAACAAATATTTCAATAACATAAGTGTTTCAGTAACACAAATACGTTCAGAATGGGCCCAAATTCCAAATCCCACTATAGCTAAAACAGTGCTAAAAGAGAACAAAAGTAAATGGATATAAAAATATATGAGAGAAAAATATAAATTAAAACAAAGCACATGTGATAATACTAATATACAAATATGTATATATACATATATTATAATAAATAATAAATAAATAATAAAATATATTTAATATTTTATGTATATATAAAATATTAAAAAGGTGTTTATATCCAGGTGCTTATATTTAGGTGATATGACAACCATTGCATATAAAAAAAGCCTAATTCAATTTCAAAAACTGAAGGAAATATTTAAGTTATTATTCACAATGAGAGTTTCTCTATTAACTGTTTAGAGTTCTGGATTGTCTATAGAACATATAGTTGAGAGTCATAAATTGTTATATCATTTTTTTTTTCTCTCTTGCAGAGCAACAAAACTTTCTGGAACAACCGTGGGCCTTGCTTTCATGTCTACAATGTGCTCTCCTTATCATTCTGTTGGCATAGTTCAGGTTTGTTTGAAGATAAATAGTTCGTTCTACAATTCAAGTGTGTCAAATGCTCTTTTTTCTGAATCATGTAGTTTTTTGTTGTTGTTGTTGTTGATATGGTAAATAACATGGATTGAATTTCAAATCTTGAAACAGTCTTGCATATCCAGTATAAACCCAGATGGTCATAATACGTTATCTTTTTTATATCTTGCTGGATTCAACAAGCTAACATATCTTGAGGATTTCTATATTCCATATAATCATGAGGGATATTAGTCTGTAGTTGTCTTTTCCTGTTACGTGTTTTTCAGGTTTTGTTATTAGGGTAAATCTGGTCACATAAAATGATATATTCCCAACTCTTCAATTTTCTGGAATGTCTTAGCAAAATTGACATTATTCCTTCTTAAAATATTTGGTACAATTCATCAGTAAAACCATATGGGTCTGGCATTGTCCTTATGGAAAGATTTTTAACTACAAATACAATTTCTTCCATAGGTACAGGACTATTCAGGTTATTTATCTTTTCTTGAATGAGACTTGGCAATTTGTATCTTTAAGGAAAGTGTCCATTTCATTTAAGTTGGCATAAATATGTTGATGATATTCCTATAATATCCTTTTTTTTATATCTGTAGAATTTTTTATATCTGTAGTGATGTCCTCTCTCATTCATGATATTAGTAATTTATGTCTTTTTCTCATGGTCAGTCTCACTAAGAGTTTATTAATTTTATTCATTTCTAAGAAACCGCTTTTGTTTTATTGATGCTCTGTGGTTTTCCTTCTTTCAGTTTCATTGATTTCTGCTCTTCTCTTGATTATTGAATTTCTTTTGCTTTCTTTGCATTTAATTTGTTCTTTTTTTTCTATTACTTAAGGGAGAATATTAGTTCATTCATTTGAGACTTCTTCTTTTCAAATGTAAACATTTAATGCATAAATTTCCTGCCATGCACTGCTTTAGCTGAACCCATATTTAGATATGTGTGTTTTCATTCAGTTAAAAATATTTTCCAATTTCTTTTTTGATTTCCTTTTTGATTCATGTATTATTTAGAAGTGTACTGTAATAATTTCCATTATGGTTTTTTTTTAGTTTCCTGTTGTTATGATCTGCGTATTCATTTGCTAGGGCTGCCATAACAAAATACCCCAGAGTGCATGGCTTAAACAACATAAATGTATTTTCTGAGTTTTGGAGGTTAAAAATCCAAGATCCAGATGTTGGTAGTTTGGTTTCTCCTAAGGTCTCCCCCATTGGCTTGCAGATGGCCACCTTTTTGCTGTGTCCTCACGTGGCTTTTCCTCTGTGCACACATCCCTTCCTCTTTAGTCCTGTTGGATTAGGGCCCCAGGAGTATAGTCTCATTTAACCTTAATTATCTCCTCAGAAGCCCTATCTCCAAATACAGTCACATTGGTGGTTAAGGCTTCAACATATGAATTGGAATGTGTGTGGGGGGGGCACAATTCAGTCCATAATAGTCTAGGAACATACTTAGTAGAATTTCAATATTTTTAAACTTTTTGAGGTTTGTTCTTGGTCAGTACTGCATATGAACTTGAAAAAGAATATCTTCTGCTGTTATTGGATGGAGCATTCTGTAATTGTCAAGTTAACTTATAGTGTTGTTCAGTTCTTTTGAATCATTGATGTAGAAAGAGTAGTTAAGTATCCAAGTATAATTGTAGATTTGTCTATTCTTTCAAATCTATAAGTTTTCACTTCATGTATTTTGAAGCTCTGTTGTTAAGCAAATACACAAATAGAGTTGTCATGTCTTTTTGGAGAATTAATCCATTTATTATTTCATGTTCCTCTTTTTTCCTGAAATATTCCTGTTATGAAGTCTACCTTGTCTGTTATCATTATAGTTACTCCAACATTTGTGGCTAAAGTTTGCTTGATACAACCTTTTCCTTACTTGTATTTTTAGCATATATTTTTCTCTACATTTAAAGGTTTCTTGTAGACAGTATATACTTGGGTTTTACTTTTTATCTAATCTGACAATTTCTGTCTTTTATTTGGTGTATTTAAATCATTTATATGTAATATAATTATTGATATTGTTGAACTAAAATCTTCCATTTTGCTAGATCTTTGCTATTCCATCTATTCTATATTTTTCTACCCTCTTTAGGATTGAGGATTTTTGAAAATAATTTCATTTATTTCCATTATTACCTTTTCATTTTTATCTCTCTTTATTTTTAATGGTTGCCTTTGTTTATTATATACCTCCGCTTGTCTGTTTTTACCTTGAAATACTCTTGTCCTCAGCGTGACTGGGTGGTGCTGTCAGTTAAGCATCAGACACCTGGTTTCACCTCAGGTCGTGATCTAAGGGTTGTGAGATCGAGCCCCACGTTGGGCTCCATGCTCAGCATGGAGTCTGCTTAAGACTCTCTCCCTCTGCCCCTCCTCCCTGCACTCTCTCCCTCTCTCTCTCTAAAAAAATAAATAAAATCTTAAGAAAAAAGAAATATTCTTGAGCTGCTTCACATGTAGTATAAGGATATTATAGGAGTATACCTCTAATTACTCCCTTTGATTTTTTGTGCTATTGTTATCATATGCTTAACTTTACATACATTAAAAATACACAACATATTGTTACTAATTTTTCTTAGTCTTTCTCAATGCAATTTAAAATAAGAAAAAAATAGTATTATGCTTATCTTATCTTTACCTACACTCACCTTTATCACATTCCCAACACTCTCCACTGCTTTTTTTAACACTCTCCATTTTTTTTGATCTTTTTTATTTTTATTTTTTTAACTTTATTTTACTATGTTATGTTAATAACCATACATTACATCATTAGTTTTTGATGACTGTTCCATGATTCATTGTTTGCATATAACCCCAGTGCTCCATTCAATATGTGCTCTCTTTAACCCATCACAAGGCTAACCCATCCCCCCATTGCCCTCCCCTCTAGAACCCTCAGTTTGTTTCTCAGAGTCCATAGTCTCTCATGGTTCGTCTCCCCTTCCGGTTTCCCCCCCATCATTTTTCCCTTCCTACTATATTCTTTTTTTTTTTTTTTAACATATTATGTATTATTTGTTTCAGAGGTACAGGTCTCTGATTCAACAGTCTTACACAATTCACAGCACTCACCATAGCACATACCCTCCCCAATGTCTATCACTCAGCCACCCCATCCCTCCCAACACCACCACTCCAGCAACGCTCAGTTTGTTTCCTGAGATTAAGAATTCCTCATATCAGTGAGGTCATATGATACATGTCTTTCTTTGATTGACTTATTTCGCTTAGCATAATACCCTCCAGTTCCATCCACATCATTGCAAATGGCAAGATTTCCGGGGTTTTTGGAATGGCTGCATAATATTCCATTGTATATATATACCACCTCTTCTTTATCCATTCATCTGTTGCTGGACATCGTGGCTCTTTCCATAGTTTGGCTGTTATGGACATTGCTGCTATAAACATTGGGGTGCACATACCCCTTCAGATCCCTACATTTGTATCTTTGGGGTAAATACCCAGTAGTGCAATTGCTGTGCTGTATGGTAGCTATACTTTCAACTTTTTGAGGAA
>NW_027825043.1:0-273 GCF_054177405.1 Leptonychotes weddellii | reverse complement strand
CAATAAAACTCCAGCATCCCAATCATCCCCAGTATGATTGTCCTTTTGAAAAATGGGTCTAATAAACCACTGGGTGATAAAAGATAGCCAGACCCTTAGAAAAGAAACTGCCATTTTTCCATTTGCACTAAGAAGTTCATCTATTAGCCGAGTATTCTTTGCGGGGTTTTGCCGTTATGTGCCCCCATCACTCATCACCGTTATGAGTGAAGAGGGAACAAAACCTGATTTCAGGTGCCAGGTGGGTACTGCATGAATGGCAGTGCTTCAACA
>NW_027825042.1:0-273 GCF_054177405.1 Leptonychotes weddellii | reverse complement strand
AATTATTTTTGAATATGTGAGTCTTTTTCTGGACTCTGTTTTTACACCAGTACCACTCTATCTTAAATACTGTGGATTATAATGAGTCGAGATCAGAGTTCTTTTTCAGTATTGGTTTGGCTGATCTAGGACCTTGGCATCTCCATATAAGTTTTAGAATGAGCTTGCCAGTACCTACAAGGAAGCTGCGGGATTAAGTTTGAGATTGTGTTGAACCTGCAGATTTGGGGAAAACTGACATATTAAAAATATGGTCTTCCAATCCATGAACAT
>NW_027825041.1:0-273 GCF_054177405.1 Leptonychotes weddellii | reverse complement strand
GGAAGAGGTAAGACACACGGGAAAAGCAGACGGAGAGAAAACAGATGCTGACTCCATAATTGGTAGTGAGTGTGAGAATAAGATACACAGTATTTACCAAGTGCATCATGGCTGCCGGGAGCTTACGTGAGTATTTGCTGTGGTCATACTCCAAAGCAGTTGTACCCTGAGAATGAAAAATATGCTTTTGGACAACCGACAGAATGGGAGAAGATATTTGCAAATGGCATATCAGATAAAGGGCTAGTATCCAAAATCTATAAAGAAGTCATC
>NW_027825040.1:0-273 GCF_054177405.1 Leptonychotes weddellii | reverse complement strand
AATCACAATTCCTGAAGAAATGATAAAACTGCAATGAAGAGGTAGAAATTTTGAAACTACCTCATCCTGTAATCCAGGTGGGACAGTGTGTACTTTTTCTTTTAAGGTGGATTTCCTCGGATTAATATGAAGGACTTGCCTAAACTGGTCTCTTCTCCCTCTTTAACTTCGCTGATTTGTGAGAGTTTTTTTTTTTTTTTATTTCATCCCAGAAGGGGTTTTAAAAGCTTTTTTTTTTATTACACTATTTAAAATAATTAAATGTGGCTCCAA
>NW_027825039.1:0-273 GCF_054177405.1 Leptonychotes weddellii | reverse complement strand
GGTCTGCTTCTCCCTCTCCCACTCCCCCTGCTTGTGTTCCCTCTCTCGCTGTGTCTCTCTCTGTCAAATAGATGGATAAAATCTTTAAAAAAAAGAATGCGAGCACGGGAGGATGGGAGAGAGGGACAGAGCACCAGCTAAAGGGAGGGGTCCCGGAGCCGGGCCGCTGGCCTCGGTGGGCTGCCAAGCAGCGTCCTGGAAAGGAGAGCGGAGCCCCCCAGGGTGACATGCCCGGAGGTGCAGGGGTCCCGGGAGAGACCCTCACACATCCTG
>NW_027825038.1:0-273 GCF_054177405.1 Leptonychotes weddellii | reverse complement strand
TAGTCAAAGGTCCCCGAGACTGGAAGTAGAATGCCTGTGGCCACAGTTGGGGGAGGGGCATGGGGCATGAGCGTTCAGTGGGCACAGAGTTTCAGTTTCACATGATGGAAAGAGTTCTGGAGATGGAAGGTGGTGATGCTAGAACAGCATGATGAATGTACTTAATACCACTGAACTGTACATTTAAAAATGAGTAAGATGGTAAATTTATGTCACGTGTGTTTTGCCATAATTAAATATACATGTGTCCTGCTCCTCAGAGAGTGACTCGCA
>NW_027825037.1:0-273 GCF_054177405.1 Leptonychotes weddellii | reverse complement strand
TTACATTTAAGCATGGCAAGAAAACGAACTCAGGGGATAACTATTAAAACTTAAAATAGAAAAAAAAATACACTTGACACATATTTATTTCATTAGTTTAGGAAGTTATTTACAAATAATTAAAAGCCGTGACACCTCTAATAAAAAAGATTGGCAGAAGAAAAAAATGAAACTGGTTCTAAGCTGGGATAGTAGCTAGGTACTACAGCAAAATTATAAAATATTAAGTTCATGCCATAGAAAAATGCCAGTTACTGTAGCCTCCCCAGTACC